>NC_136785.1:3497700-3618117 GCF_947034865.1 Barbatula barbatula
CAACATGAAATTAAATCTGTTTACTTTCATTTCTTTACACTATTTGGAAAAAGAGGTTATCTTTATCTTTTCAACCAATCTCTTCAGCCTCTCGTCATATGTACCACATTCCATAATCTAATCAATTCCCAATGGATTAAATCAAGTCACGCCCATTTCTTTCCTTCAAATAACACGTATCACTTGAGAAAAATTCTCTTTTTGGACGTGAAAGATTGACATTAGCCTGCTTTACAAATTTCATCGCCTTTCTTGTGGTGCACAACCATTTGTTTTCACCCTTTTCAAATGATGTAAATTACGTAAACAAAAGCATTAACAATTACATGTTAAACAGTCTTAAAACATCCTTCTCTTTCAAAACATTTAGTTTTTGCTTCATTTATGCTTCCAGTAGCCTCGTAATGGGACTGTTATGGGATTCTGGAAACACAATGGTGTCCTTATTGCTTTAAGTGTCTTAACCTTGGACCGAAAACATCAGATCCTGAATTGTAATGAGAGAATGAAACGAGCCGTTTTGTGAGAACTGCCTTGAATTGAGGTACATGGACTTTTCCACGGCAAAAGAATGTAATGATCCTGTAATTGCTTTTTCAGGGTCAGGGAGTGTTTGCGATGCCTTTGAAAACCAGCTTAAGCATTTTTGAGCATTTCCATTTGTGTTCAAGCCAGGTTTTATATAATGTCTAATAACTGCAATGCGTGAAACATACGGATGGAAAATCTGAGTATGGATTGGTGCTAAAGCATTGGTCGGTCTCTTATAAAGTCATGTGATGAGTAGTCATTGATGCGACAAATGTGATGTCAACACCAGACAACAACCTAATTCCTCCAAAACCACAAAGTCATAGTTTTCTCTGATTTAATCAATATTGACATTGTGATTGACAAAAAAATGCACTTTTAATGTGCAGAACAGAGCGCTCAAAGCCATCTGCCTCAGCGTAGACGACCGTATCTTAATCCAGATTATGGCTGCAGCATAAACGTGTTTTTTTTTTGGCTGCCATTGGTAGTCTACAGTGTGTCCTTGATAACGCAGGCAGGCAGGTCGGTTAGCCTAGCTTCAATTACACCACCAACAATATCCAAGGACCTCTACTAAAAAACGGAGTTTAATACAAAGGTTAAGTAAAAATGGCTTTCTTAATTAAAAGTATGGTGGGGAACCCTTTGAAAGGAATGGGTTTTGGAGGAGGAGAGGAGAAGGCAGAGGAGGAGACCCCCAAGGACCCTGCGAAGGCCGCCGGTATGACCCGAGAAGAATATGAGGAGTACCAAAAACAAGTAGTAGAGGAAAAGTGAGTAAAGCTCTGGCCAATCACACTAAAGCAATTGATTTGATCTGCTCATTGTTGTTTATTTGGACTGTTTATTGAGTTTATACTTTTTAAAATCTTGTTTAGATTTAGTTTGTATAGGGGTTGGTGCATCATTAACATTCATCTTAGTAACAACTAAGCAGTTGCAACTTTGTATTGGTGTTGTATTTTGTATTTGGGTTTGTAGATTGTTTCCTCACTGGTTGACAGAATGTCCCACGGAAATATTTGTAGGTCTAATGTGAAAAATCTGCATGTTTAATATCATGTATCTGTAGCTCAATTGTTTGAGAATTACATAACAGTGCTGCAGTAGCTGCAGCTGCGACCTCCAGGGAACGCACCTACTGAAAAAAATATGTACATGCCTTCTAATGCAATATAAGTCACTTTGAGTAAAATATAAATCACGTTGAATAAAAGCTTCTGCCAAAAGCATAAATGTTGACGCAAATTCGATAAAGATAGTTAGTGCTTAGGAAGGGGGCCTACACGCCACCTTGCAGTGTTTATTTTTCTCCGTAATTTATATTCCTCTTGTTTTTTCGCTAACTTGAATCCTCTCTCTTCGGATAAAAGAATGTAAAATGACAGTCTTACTGTTAAAACGCACTGCATGTCGATATCAGAGAGTAAACATCATGCGTGCTAGCTGCTAATCAGTTCTGAGAGCAGGGCTTAGCTTAGCGCTTAGCGCAGGTTATCCTGACCTTGTTGAGCTGGATGATGCTATTTTTAGAAGCAATCGTGGCAGGAAGCAAGTGATGAAGATATATGAGAATTTAGTCTGGTTAAAACCTGAAATCATATTTATTTATTTCATTATTTGTTCCCGGGCTAGTTTGCAGCCTTTTTGTTTTGACGTTATTAATTAAGATTAAATCATGGAATTATGACGTTTGTAATAATAGACTGTATATACATTAAAAAATAGTTGGATAAATTAAAACATTTTCCCTGGTTGCCTTCAAGTTTTGAGTTAGTTCAACTTAAAAATACAAGTCACCTCAAAGAGAAATTATGTTAACTAATATTTAGTAATTGAATAACTTAAAAAATGTAAGTTAACCAACAAAAAATGTAAAATATTTACTGCACAGTACATTTTCTGCCTAGAATTTTGCAACTATATTGTAGTAAATATGCTAAAAGTGCCAAGTCTCGTTGACAAAATATGCAAATCTAGATATTTTTCTCTATATTTTAAATTTGGTTTTATCGATGGAAACTGTGGCTATAATCACAAGTTACTAATACATATTGTGTATAGGATGTTTAAAATATCTTATGCTTTGTGCTGTTGTGTAGACTATATATATTTATTGCCAATTCTAACACAATACAAGATACGTATCTAACACGACATTAAAACTCACTAAAAGTGACAACAGAAATGTGGACCGTTCCAAAATGGCAGATGCACCGCATGTGGCATTTGTGAATCAATATAATATCTGATTGACGCTTCCGAGCTTAATCCGACATTTAATACAATTCATGTTCAAATACGAAAAGACATCTACAAGCAACACCAGTCTAACTTTAGACCAGGTTGGAAACAGATGGCTCAACCAATACAAACATGCATGTCGACTGTGAGATTACATCCAAACATCTGAAAATCTTTGTGTAATTTAAGATCTAACATGATCGAAAAGACATTAAGAGTTGTTTCTGACAAACTAGTTAGAAAATAGCTTTGCTTTGGGTATAGTAGAGGTGACTGAACAATGACACCCTGAAGCTCTTTATCTCCTTTTAAGCTCCAGCCAGTGTATTGTCATGCTCTGTAAACACACGGTCTTTAGTCCAACTTATATGTTTATGGTGCTATTTAATATGGACAAGACGACACTTTTATTCTTTGTAGATGGAATTAAAAACAGCTATTGGAGATTATGTTGTTTTTTCTTTAATATGTGATATTAATATTTTCTTTAATATATACCTGATCTTCTTTTCTGACCAAAAGGATGGAGAGGGATGCGGATTTCTTGCACAAGAAAGCAGAGAGAGCGACTTTGAGGGTGTGTCTACGGGATAAGTATCGACTTCCTAAAGTAAGATTCCGCTCTTAAGAACAAAATGTACAAACGTTCAGTAAATTCCTCATGCCTTTTTTTTCATTTGGTGCAATACTTTTAATATAATATATGTTATAAATACAGTTTTTTACACAAAGTTTGGGAATACAGTACTTCAATTATTTTCGGCTCACACTTGACAATAAGGTTGTATTTGTTAACATTAGCAAACGCGTTATGATCTAACAATAATCATAGTTTACAGCATTTATTGATGCAAGTTAATGCCAAAACAATTGTTCGTTGTGCGTTAACTTATTTGAAAAGGTACAACTTATTTTGAGTGTATCACAAATAAAATTTATTTCATTTCAGAAGTCATTTTTAACTTTTACATCATTTCAAATATAAGACTTTTCTCCATGGTTTATCGGGAAATGAAGTTGTTTTCTAGTGAATGTAGCTCTGAGCTTTTGGCACTTGCTGTAAAAGACACAAGTTGGTTGAGTTGAACAGAGGTCTGCGCATGTATCCATCTTTCTTAGATTTCCACATCATCTGTTCATCCTTGAACAGCATCAATGTATTTTATAAATCGTTTGTGGTGGTGAATGACAGTGATGAATAAAAATCATTTAAGTTCCCTTGACTTAGAAATGTGGCTATTTATCGTAAATGATTTATATTTCAAGCATGACGTGGCTATAGAGAACAGACTTAAACCAGTGTCTGTTGACAGTCATGGATAACTTATGGATAACTTAATCGTGGATCCAACTTTTATACTTGCATAAGTATTTTGAGTATCTATCAGTATTGGAACTGTATTTGAATGCATTCGATCTGTGGTTGCCCTCAGAGTGAGCAGGACGACAACATGATCCAAATGGCTGGAGATGATGTGGATGTTCCTGACGAACTACTGAAGATGGTAGATGAAGATGCCACAGAAGAAGAGGAGAAAGACTCCATCCTGGGACAAATGCAGAACTTACAGAACATGGACATGGATCAAATCAAAGAGAAAGCATCTGCCACACTCACTGAGATGAAATCCAAAGCTGAGGAGAAGTGCTCAGTCATGTAGTGGTTTAACAAATCCCCCAAATTGTACAAACTTGTATATTGAGAGACATATCTTTGTTTCTCTCTCTCCACATTCGTCAGTAAAATTCACTGATCTGCGGTCTGTTGTCTGAGAAAGGTTCAATTCTGAGCTGTAAGATTTGAGTTTGACTGTTTCTCAGTTCACCCGAATGACATTTGAATGGCCCCAATTCATCCGAATAGAGATTTCTTCTCTTATAAGTGTTGTTTAAATAAATGATTTTAGTCACCTGTTTTCCATTTTCCAGTTTGGTTCACAGTACCTTTATAAAAGAAAGATGTATGTTTCCACGTTGTCTTTCAAACTATTTCAAGATGTTACTGTGAATATGGGGTCAAATAAGTACTTTTAGTTTTTATTGATTATAAACAGATGCAAAAAACTGTTTAAATCCCTTCTCCTGATTCTGTGTTTTTTTGCACACAGAATGAGATTTTCTTTCTTTGTATGACAGCAAACAATCTAGAATTGACACTTATTATGTTGTAATGCACGGATTATATACAGTCTTATGTATTAACATCAAGTTTTTATGTAAGATAAATAGGCATGAGTATTTTATGTGTAGGTTGTATATGTAAACAAATTGAATAAAATTATTAAAACGCAGTTGAATATTGGGGGTCTGCTTTGATTTTCTTTATTCTTTTCTTTTTATTTAATATACATATATATTTGTAATAAAGAAAATGTTTCTTTTGAAATAATCAAATAATATAGAATGATAATTAAACTTTGCATAAATGGAGATTCAAATAAATACACTGTAGAAATCCAAGTATATATAAGTACTGAATCCAATTGTTTTTCAAAACATGGCATGGATTTGTTTTTCTTAGTAATTCATTGCTGAATATGGTGGGTATACACACACATTTTTCTATAATATAAACAAAATGCTGTAAATACATTTGTGTGGCTTTAAGAAATGTTTTCATTAGCATCACAACACTATAGTAATGCAGAATAATGACTCAAATGAAATGTGAAAATACTGAAACAGCACATTATACATTACTAAACTTAAATAAATGGCTATTTAGCACAAAGCCCAGATTGCAAATGTACACATCTTTCGTTTGTTTGAATAAACCTGGGAATACAAACATTATCTGTTGTAATTAGGGAAAAGCCAAGCAGTTGAAAGGATTTCCACTGTTTTGGATAGAGGGGGGAAAGTGTGTAATCCCTTCAAACCAGCGTGTGTCCAGCGGATTATCAGACTGCTGTCAATCTTTGTTCGCAGTTAATTGCACGTATCCATTCAATATTGAGGAAGTTTGCAAATTCTTCCAATTAACTGCACCTCAATTGCAGGGCAGCTCTTAGAGGTCGCGCGCTTGCTGCTTGAGATCATGTTTTGTTCATGTAACAAAATCTTCTTGGCCCAAAGCACTCCAAAAAAGAGAAGACTAAAAGTACCTTTGAGCCCATAAAATTATTCCCTTTATCACTGCTGAGATTTAGCCTAAACGACTTTAATGAGGACTTTTTTGTTTATTATCAATTCCCTTTCTATCTAGGCATATTCATCTCCCATCTTACACTTTAATAAATTTGAAGTCTGTATTTTCATATTATATCACGTAATAATATTGTAGATGTCCACAACTCCATGTTTATGCTATTCTGCAAAATTGCTGTGGGAATGTATACTTGTTAAAATTCACATTTTCATCGTGCTATTTTTAACGGGGGTGAATAAAATTCTTATATTACAGTATTGAAGTTACAATCATTATATGACTATTTTAAATGTATGATTTTCTCCCCGCATAAAGTTATAATCCAGTTTATTTTATTTCTATAGGCCATCGTGGTCTAGACATCTGGAGTGGAAAAATGTTCTTTAAGATTTACGTAAATCGGTTTTCAAAGCTTCACTGTAGTCCACTATCATCTCTGGGAGGAGTTAAAATACTGAGACGATTTTAGGTCGCTCGTTTTGACCATTCTGACGTGTCTTGACGCGTCGAAAGGGGATGTCACTCGCACAGGGGGGTCCCGGTCGAGGGGGCTCCATAAAAGGCCCCTTAGGGCCACTGTATCCTCACTGAGTTTGGGTCAACCCTTGAGGAAAGTTGCAAGAATCGTTTTTGCTGGAACAGCCTGGAATATTGACAATAGTATCCTGTACTTTTCTACTTGTTATCAAATCTGAAAAGACTTGATTTGGTCCAGGGTAAGTTTTTTCTGTACTTTGGCTTTTTTGCGTTTTTTTGTTTTTCACGAGAAGATCAATGCGGCTTGTTGGATCACAGTCCCAAAACATGGAAGAGCGTCTCTCACCATCTGTGCGTTTGGGTCGCAGTCCTGGTTCCCAAACGCGAATCCACAGCATTGAATCCATTTTGGGATTTAAGGGAGAGAATATGTTTCACCCGGCTTTTTCCTTTGGATCAGGAAGGCCAATAAAAGACATCGAACACTCCACTATCGGGAGTTTGTCGTCTCCACAAAAGGAAACAACTAAATCTAAGAACTTTGAAAGTGAGTACCTACAAAAACACAAAAAAAGTTTGTTTGTAGCATTTACAGTTGTTCATTTTCTTTTTTGTAAACTTACTTGAATGTGATTGATAAATGAAATACAGATTACTGTATGGGCAATAATTAGCTTAATGCACATTCAAATGTTCTTCAAAGAAATGTTTGATGTTTAATTAATATTGTACTTCAAAACTATTAGAAAACATATGTTCATTTTAGATTTTGACATTCGGTAAACGGGCAATGTAATTATGTTACAGGTGTGTGTAAATCTGGCACCATGGTCAGTCCCGATCTACTGGACGGGGACAGTGGGAAATTATCAGACGATGAAAATCCCAAGAAAAAACACAGACGTAACCGAACCACGTTCACCACATTTCAGCTTCACGAGCTCGAGAGGGCTTTTGAGAAATCGCATTATCCTGACGTGTACAGCAGAGAAGAGCTCGCGCTGAAGGTCAACCTGCCTGAGGTTCGAGTACAGGTGTGTACATCAACATGCACGGTACACAAATCATTGTTTGTTAACGTGTGTGCGAGCATAACTTTCTTACATGTATAAAGAATTTGCACAGATACGTCCAAGTTAAATTCTTTGCGCAAAAACTGCCGCGTAAAATGGACATGTACGCGGATACGCATGGAGACAATGTTTGTATTTGAAATTTCAATGAGGCAAAATGGCTGCTATTATATTTTTGCTTTCAACCTTCGTTTCTAAAGAAATGATCAACTATAATTTTCAAAATGCTTTTTTCAAAATATGAATTTACTTATAAGTAAATGTTTATTCGTTTATACGTGGTATGTTAAGACAAAAATGCCAGAATGTTCTTCTTGAATTCTTTTAGATTTTTGAATTAAAAATTCATTTTTTTAATTCCGTAAAGTGTGTGTTTAATTTAGGCATTGGAAAATTGCATGTATCCATCTTAGTCATGTTTTTGAAATGCACCAATTTATTTTGCCAGTATATTTGAACTTTTTTCATTTTTTATTAAATTTCCTTAACATGGGACATTAAAAAAATCTATGTTGCATTTGAGGTTAATTTCTTTTAATTCTCCATTCCAGGTGTGGTTCCAAAACCGTCGAGCTAAGTGGCGCCGTCAAGAGAAACTGGAAGTGAGCTCCATCAAGCTCCATGAGTCATCTATGCTCTCCATCCCCAGGACCGGACCACTGTCTCTGGGTAGCGGTTTGCCTTTAGAGCCCTGGCTTACTGCAAGCATTTCCTCCTCCACCTCTCCACTACAATCTTTACCCAGCTTCATCACCCCTCAACATGGTTTGCCAGCCAGCTACACCTCTCCACAATTCATCGGCTCAACCACGCTCAACCACCCTCTACCCCATATTGGAGCAGTGTGCCCCCCTCCATACCAGTGCTCCGGGTTTATGGATACATTTTCTCTGGAAGAGGCAGATCCACGAAACACAAGCATCGCTTCACTAAGAATAAAAGCTAAAGAGCACATACAGTCTATAGGGAAGACATGGTAGAATTTGAATGTTGCAGGACTGAGACATCTTAGAGACTGAATGTTGCATCTTCTGCAACTTTCTTCAAAGACATCCAAGGCCATCATTTCACACTACCCCAGTTCAATGTTGCTCATTGTGGATGTCTTTATTTGTAAAGAATGAACATTTGTTTTTGTTGTTTTTAAAGTTCATGAATGTATTAATAAAGATTTTTGCAGATTTTAATCAGAGCCCTTTTTGTGAACACAGAAAGCATAAAGGGTTTTAAAAGAAGCATTCGATTTGAGTAATCTGTCCAAGTCTGCGTCTACCAAAACCCATTCAGTTTAGAGAAGCAATGTATTTATATTCAGACAGTACAATACAGCTGGCAATTTTCAACAATATGTTGCTATATGTTCTCACATTGTACAAATAAATTTGGTATTTTATCAAAAAGTTCATTAACACATTAAATGTAATCTGTCTCCAGCTCATGTTGAATACTGTCATGGCTATAGGACTGTGAAACATATTTAATTTATATCTTGATTTAAATCTTTAAGATATTGTGTTATTTTAATATTTTGGCTTTTATATTTTTAAAAATCAATCTCCCCACACATATTTTCTGAACATTTTATTAAGGTCTATCTGTTTAAAAAGCTAAATGAATGCTTAAGACATTGCTTATTTTAAGAATATTTTAATGTTGAACGTTTTTTCTATTGGGAATTCAGAAGATTTCATAAAAAAGTATTGAAAGAAAGAAAGAAAGAAAGAAAGAAAGAAAGAAAGAAAGAAAGAAAGAAAGAAAGAAAGAAAGAAAGAAAGAAAGAAAGAAAGAAAGAAAGAAAGAAAGAAAGAAAAAGACAGAAAGAAAGAATTGGGATTGTACGGAAACGCATTATTATGTTTTATAATGATTACAGCGGCCTCTTGTGTTCACACCTGGAACAGTCTCGCTGGAGCAGTGTACTAAAACTCAAATTTAACTCACCCCATAAACACTGGGGAGTTTCTGCATTGTGTTTTATTTACAATTTACCAGTGCAATTGTATTGCTTAAACTAAAAACAAAACAGTATTTTGCTGATCCTACATAGCTGTTAAAATCTGCCCTTTTAAAATTGTTTATATTTCCCCTCTAATATTTTATCAAGGGCAGTTTTGTCTAAGTGGTTCAATAACAGTGTTTCAGGACGTACCGGTAAATGCAAAATATTGTTCTACCAAACATATCAGATCGCATCACTAATCATAATTCAACCAAACGACTAGATTTGTCTAGTCTAGAAAACTATATGAATGTTGCAGTGAAATTAAGGTTGATGGAGGTCACATAAACACCGAATTCTATTACCTTTCATTCATATGTGACAAACAACTAAGCAAACATCTGAAAGGAAACAATCGCTCAGGCTGTGTAAACTAGATGAGCTTAACCAAATGAAAGTGGCTCCAATTGACATTTTTCATTGTGAGAAGCATCAGGGTCTATTGGACCCATTATTGTGCATGCACACAGAGCGGCGAGACAGCTAGACCATCAACAATTTCCTGTCAGTTGTCACAGACAATGATTTAGTCATTCGGATGGTCATTAGTGTGTAGTGAAGGGCTCCTCTGTCATCTGCCAACATCTGTTAAATGCCTGCTTGACTAATAGGCAGTTTATGGCCAGTCAAGTTCAAGAAATCAATCATAACCAATAATGAGAAAGAGTCGCATTTGACACACTGTGTGTAGGGATAAGTTACTGACTCATGTTGAGTTTGGACTGAAACATAAAGAATTTTTTAATATAATCTCAGCACTTCCACTGCAGATAGTGGTCGAAATTGATTAAACAGTTTATATGACTACATTGGTTACCACAGAGTTCATTTATATAAAACATAAGCATAAAATATACAGAATAATGGCAACGATGAGCAATGTCATAGAGTTTTACATAAAAAAATATAACATGCATATTTATATACTGTGTTGAATAAAGAGATTCATATCTGACAGAGATGATGTCATTTTCAAGAACTTCAAAACAGTCTTAAAGGCATTTGTGTAGAAGCTTGTCCTCAGCTTGATTAATCTTTTATGCCGAAAGCTTTTAAAAATAACTGCTCCTCCTGCATATAAAGAAAACATCCTGTTACTTTTTGACACTTTAACCTGTTTCATAACAGAACATCTAGCCTGCACATCATTGTATGTTTACATATCATTTATTTAATAACATTTTATTTAAACCCTACGAATGTTTAGCAATTTGTTACAAAATATTTTAAAAGATTCTTATATGTGACAACATATTATTACAATACAACATGATGTACTTTATTATATACCAGCTGGAAATAACTTTTACTACTTTATAAAAAAACGTATTTATAAGCTAGCACATAAAAGCATTGACACACATTCTATACTTTCCCATGTTTGTACCTGTTTAAGTTGTCTGTCTATCTCTTGATCTTCCTCCCACTGACGAGCAGTCGACAACAGCAGATGGAGCAGCTGTGAAGCGCCAGTCTCCCGCGCGCTCCTCTGTTCCATCCGTCCTTTGACGAGCGCTTCCAGTGCGCGCAGGAACAGAGGATCCGTGTCGGGCTGATCTATAAACCCCTCGACATCGCCGCCTGGGTCCTCGAGTCTGCGTTGCTCATCTGTGCTTTTCTTGCCCATTAAGTGGCCTAAAACAGAAATGTGCAAATGGGAAGCGCTAAAAAAAATATATCAACTATTGCAAACGATATCAAATGTGCAACTAACAGGCCTAAAACAATTAATGAAATAAACGAAATACTGCAAACGCGTGGCTCAATGCCTTAGCAACTGGAACAAGTGATGGGTTTTGATGTTTTAATATTTACATTTAGATTCACTCATTTGGCAGACGCTTTTGTCCGAAGCGACATACATTGCATTGTACTATAATATGATAGCAATATGTAATTTAAACTAAAACGGTTCGTCCCTTCTCAACAAAATGAATTGAACTTTCACAGTAGGTAATGCATTAGCCCAACATAAATGAGCAATTACTTATTTTCTTTTAAATGATCAAATAACAGAGAAATTAACAGTGGCACGGCACGCATTGTCCTCCAAGACTCCTGTACGCTTTGCCTTGATGTGTCAAGCAATGGGATAAGTGACACTTGAGGGAATTGCAATCACTTCACATACCTGATAAATTACCCTTTGTACAAAAATTAATAACGAAATTTTAATAGCACCCTTATATAATAGTATGGCTGTGTTTTTATAGCCTATAGATCGCATAGCACATGGTTTGGAGGCGTTGGCTGCATGTTCAACATGTTTTTAACATTTTGTCTTTTATATTTGTATTATTTTTAAAAGCACAAATGCCTCGCACAAACGTTTACTAACTTAAAAATATTCTCTCCATTACTAACACAAATGCAACATATTGCGTTACAACTTCACACACTCAATCGAGCTTTTAACTATAAACAAACATGCACAAAACAGTGTACCATTAGCACTTAAAAGTATGATCCACGGTTACATCTCTAGTGAACCTTGCTCACCTACTGCCCAGTGGTTTCCGCGTGAAAAAACTTTTCCTATTGGTTGCGCACCATCCGACGCATACGCACCACAGACAACCAATACCAAAATTATTGATACGGCTAATCTGTATCTCCGTACGAAGCACATGACTCCCATATAAGACTCGCTGCTCTTGCGTGTCCAGTTATAAGTACAGGTCCCTCTATTGGTGCATGGGCACAATAAGCTCATTTATATGCCCCCGTGACGACAAGCACTTAGAAAGTGAGAAGATAATGACGCCATAATTTCGTGCGCAATAGAAAAAATGTCGTGCCAAGATATGGATTATTTGGAGTAGGGAAATGCGCTGAAAGTTTAATGCGCCCTCCCAGGGGATTCTGCGTCAGCTAGTGGGTTAAGGGACTTGACATAAAAAACAGCTTGTCATGTTGAGCTAACCTGTCATTATCTCAGCCACAGGCTATTATGCTTGCCAAGACGGATTGAATGTGAAGTGTCATCGGTATTTCATTAGATAAAGGGTAAAAATAGCTAGATAATGGTTGCCCATTGTTTTCTTGTGCACAATTGGTGTATTTTCCTTGGAAAAATTTGAGGTGTAACAATACAAAATGAGGGAAAAGTCAAAATAATGTTCCAGGGTAGCTTTAAGCCAGTGACCCTTTTTGCTCTATCCTTGTCAACATATCTCTTTACAAATCCATTTATATTACAATGTTATAATGTAAATGGATTTGTAAGGAGATATGTTTATATGACACCAAAAGTAAAAATTAAGGTCTTGACAATGGCCAGGGTAGCCTGAAGCCAGTGACGCCAGGAGCTCTGTTCTTTCTCAACATATCTCCAAATCAATTAATATTACAATATTTTAATTTGAATGCATTTTAGATCAAATGCTAGACATACAGCACGATGCTCTCCAAAAAGTTACCTTGATGAACATCTGCAAAACAAGCACACGATCTAAAGAAGTGATTAGTTCAGTATTCTGTTTTTGTTTGTACTCTTTAATAAATATAAAAACAAATAAGAAAACATAACTGACCGTTTTTTAGGTGTAAACTTACTCTACAACTGAAAATGAGTTTTCGTTTATTTCTTTTCTGATTTACCTTAACTTGGCACTCTTATCTTCTCACCCCTCAGCCAGCAAACAATGGCAGAATGAAGGTTCCTGTAAAACCTCACAAACAAACACATGACATATAAGTAATGAAGAAGAAAAACAATTTCTCATTACATGTCATACACCGCTCCTTAATGTCTGCATTCGAAGCCACTGGTCGAAAATGTTCCCAGCAACCTCTTACAAGCATGTATTGTTCTGTACATCTAAAAGAACAGATGGCCTGTTTTTGCTTTCACTTGGATGGAAAAATCAACATTTGAACAATACATGCGTGGAAAAGAGGTGATATGTGGACGTTTCTGTAATAATGTACTCAAGTGACCTCTTTGATATGATACTCAGCTATATTTGTTTGCATATAATATTTCAGGATAGCGTGACAAACATGCATGCCAATGAGATCAGTGACTTCTTTTGCATGGAATATGTATGTCACACGTTTACGTCACTGATCAAAGCTAAATATGCAAGCTTTTATAACATTAAGTGTGACAATGAAAGCACATCGTGGTTATGATTATTTATTATGTTACTTTAAAGTGGGGTAAAAACTTCTTAAGTCGGTCTGTAATAAATAAAAGCTGGTCCAGAAAATAAAAATACATTTATTGAAGAATCAGTTAATTCAGTGCTACATACCGGATAGGATACTTTTATGTGTGCCTAATTCTTTACAATGTATTCATTGGATTTAAATAGGACCATTTTCAAAGGTAATAATAAATAATGTATATAGAATGATGGGCATGGTCAGTTTTATCTCATCACCTGAACGGAAATGCCATTCTTGCAAGTGAACACCATTCACCACTAGATGGCGATATTTCTTTTCGGTTGAAACTTAAAGACAAAATGTCAATTTTCAAGTGGAAAAAAGTAATAATTAATATATGTAATAATAATTATAATAAATCTATCCTATAAAAGAACAAATATTTTATGTGATATTTTCTATGTTACAGATTATATCATTTTCACAGTTTATTTGTCTTTATAGGTGATGGTCTAATTTTTACATTCATTCGCATTTACACATCGTGATATTGTAAAATTACTTTCAAATGTGACAAAAATAAAGCTATTGTATATTATTTGACAGGACGAAATGTAAACAGCATGTCCGAACCATCGTTTCTTCATTACTATGGTTAAAAGACTTTGCAATGGTGAGAAATAATGTTGCTTATCCTGGCTTTCAAAATGTCAATGATCTGCTTTGAAGTAAATACAGTAAAGGCCTTTGAAAGAGCGGTTAATGTCTGTCTGAAGACATTTTATCATCAAAGTCAAATCTCCATGTCACATTTCACCGCATAAAAGCCCTATGTGCTAAAAACAAGACCAATAATATCATAGATTTTAAGGTCTTATATTAAAGGTAGCTCCCGATGCCCCAGGCCCAGTAAGCACATGAGTAATTTGTTTTATAAGACACAGATTAAAAATGAAAAGGTCAAATGCTACCAAGGCTGCCCTTTAAGACATATGGGTTAAATTTCCTTTCTGTCTGTTGTCAATCATTTGGACACGTTTGGGGTACTGATGTCCTTCAGGGTTGGATTTTTGATTTAACAACACATGTTTAACATCAAGCGTGCTCTCAATGATATCTTGTGTTTTAAAACGCGTGATCGTGTTTATTGGAGACTAAAAGCAAACTGATGTGCGCAGCAAAGCATTCTGGGAATAAGGTTTGATCCACAGGGAAGCTGAACTGGCAACCGTGGCTGCCACATACCGTACACGAACGCACGAAAAGAAGCATCAATGACGTAATGGCATAACGTGCGCTTGTAATGCGCTATAACCCGAACACGTCACCAAACTCGCAGCTGCACGTTAAAACACGAATTAAGAGGAGCGCGATTAGATATTAAATCCGCCCCGAAGACCACATATAGAAAGGAGCGGGTCTCGGCATCACCGCGGTGATTCATGGGTAAGTGTGGCACGAAACCAATCCGCAAACGTTGCCCGGAAACTACTATATTACATCATTTCAACACTGCATTTTAAACCAGGTAACAAAAACACTGCGTGAACACTCAGTGGATCAACGTCGGTAAAATCACGCAAATATCCGCCCCGCACCCAAACACCGGTAGCACTGCATTGTGGGAAACCCCGTGAGACAGACGAACATCGAGATAAAAAACGACATCTTCGTTCATTCCGGAAAGAAACGAATAGATGATCCGGACTTTTTCCTGACGTCACGGCGCGTCGTTAAACTTGAACGTAACACGTTTCAAGCGGCGATATTATGACACAATAGGAAGAATCAATAGGACACCGCCGGTCACGTGATCGCGCTCACATCTCGGGGGTGGGCAGCAGCAGCAGCACCAGCAGCAGCCTCCTCTCCATGTCTTACTGCTGTATTCGGCAGGCAGGCAGGGGGAATGCCATGTATTCTCGATCATTTCGAGCTGTGCTGTCATGAGGTCTGCGTGCACCCATGCCATGCTTTTTGTCAATGTTGTTCCTTTCAATCCCTCTTACGTGCATGTTGATGTCTTCTGTCATTCCAGGTTCTGCTGTTCTGATGAAAGCATAGCTGATGGTACAGCAGGAATCATGGCTGGCCTTCTTGATATTTCCTATCGGTGCCATGCAGAGAAGAAGTGCCGTTTTTAATGCAGAGAAGAAGTGCCATTTTTAATTGAGACACGGCCCTTACAATAACCCACACAGGTAGGTCAGCATCTGTTATTTGCTCTTTGAATCAGATTTTTTCCTGCTGTCACGAGGCCTGGGTGCTTGTGATTATGGCACGCGTCGGAGGGGATGCGTGCATTTGTGAGCTGCCATCGTGGATTTTTCCTTCGGTGCTCTTGGAAAACGTTGGTTTATTGTGCCACAGTCACATGCATTCGTGGTCTTCTAGTTCCAGATTTCCAAAGTCATTCCAGAAGTGAAAAGCTCACAGTCCTGTAAATGATTCAAGCGCCTGGGCCACGATAAACAGCAAGAACCATTTTAATAATGTCATGTAGGAAGTGCATACATTTTCTTTAAGTGTTATTTATAGAAAAACATGTGAAGTTTTGTTTGGGGTCAGAGTTCATAAGTTCACTGCATGGCCCTCTATTGGCTGCTCTGTTTAGTGTTTAAAGTTGTATTCAATTTAGTTGAAATTTTGCATATGTTTCTTTCCCAAACATCTTATTTGTTTGCTCGTTCAAAACATCTAAAGCTTATTTTATTGCAATTTTACATTTGCTTATTTTTATTGCGTAATTGCAACCATTTCGCAGTGCAGGGATGATGTCACATTGGCATAATGTGAGATATTCAACACCCTCGTTGCATTTCAAGATCATTGCAAATCACATCCGTAACGCTACAGATGGCCTCAGAGCGTGTCGTATTTTAGAAATGGCATTTCAGAATTCATACAACACGTGACGTGTTTTAAAACGTGACAGAAGTTCATAAAATGTGAATGTCATACCATCGAGTATGTAATAAAATGATCCGGATGTGCACCTGTGTGCCAACACCAATACATTTCACTCCATTCCTTCCTGTTAGGCACAAGCTATCCAAGCCCACCGTGAGCTTTTGTTCATCGTGCTCCACTCCTAAACGTCATTCCAATAGATCTTTCTCTCTCCCCCCACAGACCTCCTTTCTGTCTCCTCTCATATTTCCTTATTTCTTCTCCACCTCAGTTTCATCTCCGTCTGTTTCTCCTCCGCGGCTGCAGTGGCGAGTTGGGGTCCCATCGGTGCGTCCCCCTCCCCCAAGTGCATGCACAGACAAAAGGCCAGGGCTGCTTGTCAAGCACACTGCCCCCTTCCTCCCTTCTCTGCCTTCGCCGCAGAGGCTCCAAGATCGCAGGGGAAAAAAAGTCACAATCACAGAATGGGGCCTGGCCGGACTGACTTCTTGCGTAAGCCTTTCCACGGAGTGTTCTGGTAATGGGAGAAGGGAGAACCCGGGTAGGGCAGGAGCCTAGTTTTTCGCTGTCTTTCTATCTTGTGTGTGTCACAGTCATGGTTAGTTCTTTCAACTGAACACGGTCGTCCAAGGCTGGAGATGATTTTAATTGACAGATCCGTTTTCTTTCTCCTCTCGCTTGTTTTCCAGGAAAAACGAGAGGAGGAAGTAGGGACAGTGGATGAAAGAGAAGAACAGGGACCACGGAGAGCATGTGTCTGTGTGTGTGTGTGTGTGTGAGAGAGAGAGAGAGAGAGAGAGAGGGAGAGAGAGAGGGTAGGCTGAGAAGGAAATAGGACCAATTCAGTTCTGCAGAATGGGGTAAAACCGAGAGGCACAATCAAAGAGAGGTCAGGTACATTTTACTCGCTATCTATCCGTCTTGTTTTCTCGTATCTGCTCATCATCCTAGCCGAGCTTTTGACATAAACACACTGTTTGTGGTTTTCCTTTGGAATGTGCATCCGTCGTTCGTCTTTCTTTTTATTGTCTCTCACCATCCCGTCCATCCATCTGCGTAAACCGGTCGTGAACCTCTGACGTGCATGTTTTTTGCCAAAACACCCTCCGTAGTCTCCGCTTTCGGGCCTAGCTTGTGCTCGAGCTCAAAATCATAAATTCCAGACCACAAACCTCTTCAAAACAGCCACCCGTAACGTTGACCCACTCTCACAGTTCGCTTTTTGCAGGGATCCTGAAGATTTAACGGTGAACAGGCACAGAAACGGGCAGCTCCTGGGTCTCCAGTGTGGCTGCACTGCAGCAAACACATTATGCAGGGTGACCGGAACCGGCTGAAACCGGTTTGAGGCAGACGAGGAGGCTCGGAAACAATACAGTCACTGTGCTACAGGCAGATAGCCGACCGCTTCATGGCAGCCAGAATGGCAAGAGGTCTTCAGACATGATCCGGCCCCAGGGTTCGAGCGTTTTTGAACACCTTAACATGTTAATGCACGTCAGGGCCGGTCTGGTTGCCATGAGCCGAATCTATCCACTATGAAAACTCGATGACCGGCTATAGGGCCAGGTCACTGTAATTTGTGTTTACTACGGTCACTATGCAGAATGACCGTTGAGTGCTGGAGTGTTTCCTGGTGGGCCTTTCCTTGTGCAAAAGCAGATTTTTCCCCCTCCGCTGTAAGGGAGGAGGGAGGTGGTGGTGATATTTTGTTGTTGAGGTGGAGAAGAGGGAGGAACAGAAAGAATAGGAAGGAAGGAGAGAAGGGAAGCAAGATTGCTTTGCCGTAGATTTGTCGGAACGCCGGGGGTGAGGAGTGGCTCATTTGCATGTTTCCACTTCTGTGTTTTGTATTGTTGTGTGTTTGTTTTTAGTAGGCCTCGTTCGTGCAACGAGCAGAATCTGTCATAAATAACTCATATCCTATTTAACCGAAAAATATTTTTGATGTAAATATGGTTTTACACACAGTTTACACAGGTTGTGCTCGTGTTTTGTAAGTAAGGCCCATTGTGTGCGTTATTCTGTCGCGTTTTCATAAACAAGACCAGCAGTTTAAATGCCTTTTTGCTCAACAATAAATCAGAGGCTAAGAATCACATTTGTTTTTTCTATGAGTGACTGCATAGATTTACAAATGTGTTGAAGCCTCATACCGGCTTCAACAGCTCAATGTCATTTCAACCTCTTTTGTTTGATATTATTCTCTCATTCTTTCTCCGTCCTTTGTTTGGTGCTCCTCGGTTTACAATCCTTGCCACATTGGCTCTATTGTGTGCTGGGAAGGCCGTCTTGGCCCTGCGTATCCTGTGCGTGCAGATGTTATGAGCTGTAATGGAGGCAGGGCTGCAGTGCACTCTTCCATTTCAACAGAGAAGCAGAAGCGTACTAACCCTGCTAGAATTACACAGTGTTGCTTGTTTAAGCTTCTTCGCAATGAATTTAATGTTTTAGGCAGTGCTTATGTTTTAGGATGTGCATTTACAGTAAATGTAAACACGTTCAGGTGTAGGATTTTTAACAGGGTTCTGGATTAAAACTTGTATGTGCTTCTTTAGGGAATAAAATTGAAATCCCATATGTGTCGTATGGTGTGACTGCAATAATGTAGAAAACAAATATATTATTTTATAGTATTAATACTTATATAAATCATATAAAATAACACATAAGGATTTTATGTTCAGGATTTTTCTTTGTCACACTATAGGACATATGTATGGGTATATTTGTCAACGGCCCGTATATACTGAAAACTACAATTCGATATATTAAATAATACATTTTATAAAAATTATCAGTATATGAAAAGCAGCAGTTCCTTATGTATTATAGCAAATATATATTAAATTGGATTATATATTGACAGTTAATATACAAATAAATTTTTTTGCAAGCTAATATAGTATTTAAAAAAATATTTAATAAGGAATTTGTGCCTTTATTTACTACTAAATTAGACAAAAATTTCCATATATTATGTCAGTTTCAAATCATTTGCAATAGTAAGTTTATCTTACCTTATAATGAGTTACAGTGTATTTCTATCTACATACTCCGCAGGTCCATTTACGTGGAATTTACAATGTTGTTTGTACAGTAGCCTTCTAGATGCCGCAAAAATCTCCACATTGCTCCTTTAAAATTAAAGTTCCTGCTGCCATTTTCTTTTGTCTGTCTAATTCATTTTTTATTATTTGTGTCTTATAGGTTTTTAGCTCATTCTCCAAAGACCATGGGCGACATGAAAACCCCAGACTTTGATGACCTGCTTGCAGCCTTTGACATTCCTGATATGGTCGACCCTAAGGCCGCCATTGAGTCTGGCCATAATGACCATGACGGACAGCTCAAACACAATGTCCACCATGAAGAGGACTCTCATGTCACCTCTGGTCCAGATGTTGGGGTTAGCGTTATTGTGAAGAACGTCCGGAATTTCGATGCTAGCGAACAAGCTTTCTCTGAAAAAGACGTCCACCCCGCTGTCGGAAATGGACTACACAATGGGTTCTTGCCTGTGTCACCCAACAACAGATACAGCAAGGAAAGCGACAAGCTTCAAAGGACTGAACTTCATGGAATGGCTGGGAATATCGCCACATTCAACCACTTTAGCCCCATCTCAAGTGCTGAGGAGTTTGACGATGATGACAAGATTGAAGTAGATGACCCTGCAGACAAACAGAGTAGTTTACCTTTCAGACCGAATCCTCTAACAGGTCTGAGCACAAAGACAGAAGAGCTCTGTTCTCAACATGCCAAACCTGCTATAGCAGAAGGCCCGTCAAAGCCTAAAACAAACGGCAACTACAATCATTTGAAAGCTGAGAATAATAGTTCCAATGGCTGTTCGGGAAACGCAAAGCTAAGTGACTCTCAAAAACCAAGAAAACATGAGGATCAACCCAGAGAAAACTTTAGATTCCAAGATGCAAAAGAGCACAAAGAATCAATCGCTGGGTTGAATGCAGCCAAAGCTAAATCATCTGCAAAGCTCTCGTCCTGCATTGCTGCAATTGCCGCCCTTAGTGCAAAGAAAGCTAACACAGAAGCAAAATCTCCAGAAACCCTTGCCACACCTCGAGATTTACCCAGAGAGACAAAGGAGACTCTGAAAGTTACAGAGAAACCTCAAGAACGGGAGTTAGCTCTGGAGATTCCCAAGAAAATGCTCTCCAAACAACCTGAAAGCCCATGCAGTGTTACGAGTGAAAGCAGTAGCAAAGGGTCTCCTTCATCTCCAGCGGGATCGGTACCGGTCATCCCTAAAGTCCGCATCAAAACAATCAAGACGTCTTCTGGGCAGATCAAGAGGACAGTTACCAGAGTCTTGCCAGAGTTTGATCCCGATGGATTGAATAAAGCTATTAAATTTTCATCCAATGTCACCTCACCCCTGCCACCCTCCATATTCTCATCTCCCACCAAAACATCTCTACCCACCACAGTAGTAGCAACGTCTGGAGGTTCTGCCATTGAGGTAACAAAACAAATGACCATTAAGCCGGTGGCCACCGCCTTCTTGCCAGTCTCAGCTGTCAAGACGGCTGGGACCCAAGTGATCAATCTGAAACTTGCCAACAATACGACAGTAAAAGCTACCGTCATACCGGCGGCATCCGTTCAGAGTGCCAGCAGTGCCATCCTCAAAGCTGCTAATGCCATTCAGCAACAAACTGTCATGGTGCCTGCTTCCAGCCTAGCCAACACCAAACTTGTGCCAAAGACTGTTCACTTAACCAGCCTAAATCTCCTATCCCAGAATGCACCAGCAGCTGAGCTCCACAAGGTTTTGGCCAAATCCCAGCAACCCATCAAGCAATCTTTGTTGACCCAACAACAGCAGAAGAAAGTGTCCCGAGTTCAAGTTTTAACCAGTTCCCAGAGCTCGGTGGTGGAGGCCTTCAACAAAGTTTTAAGTAGCATAAACCCTGTGCCAGTTTACGTACCCAACCTCAGCCCTCCAACCGCCGCCTGTATATCCTTACCGTCCCGTGGCTACAAATGCTTGGAATGTGGGGATTCGTTCGCCCTGGAAAAAAGTCTCACACAGCATTACGATCGTAGAAGCGTCCGCATAGAGGTCACTTGCAACCACTGCGCCAAGAACCTGGTCTTTTACAACAAGTGTAGCCTTTTATCTCATGCCAGGAGCCACAAAGACAAAGGTGTTGTCATGCAGTGTTCACATCTTATCTTGAAGCCGATTCCTGCTGACCAGATGATCTTGGCACCCTCTGTAACCTCCAGTGCTCCCACGTCTTCGGCTAACCTTGGATCCCCCATAAGAGGGAGTCAGGGGAAAGGGAACCCAACCACGGTGATTTCTGCCCCTTCTTCGGCCCCTGTTACGGCTGCAATGCCGCTGGATAGGGACGCCTCTAAGGTCTGCAGATCGACTCTGAAATGCTTGGAATGTAATCAGATGTTTCAGGAAGAGTCGTCTCTGGCATTGCACTACCAGCAGGCTGTTGAATCCAATGGGCAGGTGGGTGTTATTTGTCATTTATGAAAGTTGGGATGTTTGTATATAATCAAGTTTGGTGGTTTCTATGTTATAATATTTCCTAAAACGGCTTTAATTAGCCTGAGTTGGTTTGCTAGTCTGTTGAATGAATTCAAAGGGGTTTGGAAACATTTTGGCAGATCAGGATAGCTGAGATTCTGAGTCTAAAAACTGTAAGTAATTTGTTGTATTTTTCTTTCAACTGAAGCAGAAAACCTGCACTATTTGCCAAATGCTGCTGCCAAACCAGTGTAGTTTTGCTTCCCATCAACGGATCCATCAACACAAGTCTCCATATATCTGCCCAGAGTGTGGAGCTATCTGTCGATCGGTCCATTTTCAGTCGCATGTGACCAAGAACTGCCTGCACTACACACGCAGAGTCGGTTACCGGTTAGTACCCATCACTTCCTGTAACTCTCAAAAACACAAAAGAACACATTTCTTAGAAATGGTGTAATGCTTGCTAGACATGGCTTCTCATGTCAGTGGATCTAAAACTTGGGATCCCAAGATGTATTCAGGTGGGCCACAGATTTTGTGGCATTTCATGAAATAGAAATGTATTACATTTTATGCAATCAAACATCAGAAAAAAAGACCACCAACCAAAATAATTGATATTCGAGCACTGGGCCTTACAATTGACACATTTGAGAACCAACAATTCCACTTATAAGCACATATCTGAATAAATCTTTAGGTAAACTGGGGAATTCTTTCCTCGCTCAGAGATTAGCAATACCGAGTAGATTCAAACTTTGCTGACCTCAAAGTTGCCTTAAAAGGTTCTGTTTATGCATAAAAACAGTGTGATTCAATACAAAGTGTTGCTAAGTGTTTAATTGGTTTTAAGTGGAGCACGAACTGAGCGCCAGTCATGCTTTTAAAACAGCAATCACAGCTACTTACTGTTATTATTCTGCCATTCATTCTTGATTGATGCTGCATTTAAGGTATCTGACGCTGACTATAGAAGTCATTTTTATTCGATTTTTCATCTTATTCTGTTTTGGTCTTAGCTGTGTAAACTGTAGCGTCATCTTCGCTGATGTTGCTGCTCTCAAGTCGCACATTCAGGGATCCCACTGTGAAATCTTCTACAAATGCCCCATCTGCCCCATGGCTTTCAAATCGGCACCCGGTACACATTCACACGCCTATACCCAGCATCCGGGAGTGAAAATCGGAGAGCCTAAGTAAGTCTATCCTAATGATCTATCCTTAAAAAACATTTAGAGAGCTTTATGCTATGGAAATGTTTGTTTAGAGATATAACCTCTGAAACATTTCTTATATTTACCCAAATCCAGATTATTTTACCTACACAATCTACATTCATTTTACACCTCCATACTCTTAATGTATTTTAACAACTGTTTCTCATTTTTAAGCAATTTTAGTTAAAACATCTGAGACCAAGTTTATGTAAATGAATCAACTGTGAACTCCATCAGATCTCCTGAGCTATAAAACGACATTTCAGTGTTCTTTTCTCATACGTTACAAGCAATTCAGTGCTCAGCAAGGCTAAACGCTTCCATGTTTTTGGCAAAACAAGCTTATTTCTTGTAACACAGTGGATGGAAACTCAATAGGTGTGTCGAATTGGTTCCTTTACAACACATTTGACCTTATCAGGTGCAGAAAGAAATTATGCACGGGGACTTTAATTACTGTGTCCTCTGAATGAACCCGACATCACCGTCCCAAATGAGGCCTGTCGTGTTCTTCAACACTTGCTAATGAAAAAAACAGATGGGTTGTTTGCACTTCCTGTGTCGCCTGTAACCTAAACACCATCATCTAGCTCATTTACAATGTAAGCGATTAATTTCATAAATGAGCAAGAAACGTTCAACAGCCCAACATAAGTCCTTCAACACAAAAATATATTAACGACATTTCGGAAAATGTTGTTTGTTCTAAACTGGGCTTGAACTGTTGAACCCTGTAACCGAAACGTGTTTACATTAATGCATTTGGATTAAGGTTTTATTCAAAATGACATTTAAAGTACATATAAGGGATTGAACCCATGACTGTGCACGTCAGAAAACATTCTCTTATTGATGTTTTATTTATATTTGGTACGTTACAGGTTGATCTACAAATGTTCCATGTGTGACACAGTTTTTACCCAGCAGACGTTGCTCTATACGCACTTCGATCAGCACATATCTAATCAGAAAGTGTCTGTCTTCAAGTGTCCTGACTGTTCCATGCACTACGCCCAAAAGCAGCTCATGTTGGATCATATCAAAGTAAGTCAGTTTTGGAAAATGTGACAAATGTAAACTCAGTTGAGTACACAAACATATGTATCACAAACTGTCTATTTACTAGCGATGCACCGATACCGATTATTCAGTGTGATGTCTGCTGATAGCAATATCGATTCATATTGAACATCAAACTGGCGATGTTTCTTAACATTGTCCATATAGAGAGCAAAAATAAATTAATTGTGTTTTCCTCTTTTAGATCAACAGGATATATCGGCCCTGATCTTAGACTGTCATTGAACTATCTGGCGATAGTGTGAAAAATCACTTATATCGACTGATACCGATTACTGGCCAATATATCTGTGTATCTCTACTTCGCTTCACTGTGTTTTACGAGAGTACGCTTATAATAATGAATTATAATTTTGCTAACATGTAAATAGTTTTTAATGAAGCTACATGCAATTTCACGGTTCAAACAGAGATGGCGATAGAGAGGTAGCTTTAAAACTGCAATCCATTATTTGGTTAAAAAATAAACAAAAAACAGTTATTAAGTTTTTCTGAGATTTCCACGTCAGTTTATTTACATTACGTAAAGATAAAAGTCGTAAAGACAAAATTTCAAACTGAGAAGGCGATGAATTGCAGATTTATAGTTGTAAATGGAGCAGTTCGTCTGCACTGTGTATTTGTGGAACATTATGTAATATCTATGTTGTGTTAGTATTTAATAAACCGTTTTGTTTTTCACTTTAAGTCCATGCACGGCACCCTAAAGACCATAGAGGGCCCTCCCAACCTGGGCATCAATCTTCCTCTCAGCTCCAAACCCACCAATTCCATGAGCCCCAACAACAAGGAGAGCGGTTCTATCAACAGCAATGAGAAGGGAGAGAGGAAGCCATCATCACCAACAAAGAAGAACAGTAATGGAACAGACCTTCCCAAAAAAGTCCCAACTTCCACCTCCTGTCCTGGCTGGACCTGCGGGGAGTGTGAGCGCCTGTTCACACAGAGAGAAGTCTTCATCGCGCACATGAAGAGGGAACATGGGAAGGTAAAACCTAATCACTGGAAACCTAATAGTAGTGCAAATGTTTACTGGAACATTTTTAAATTGTTAAAAAAATTAAATTGTTGGTTCATAGTGGTTGTTCACAAAGAATGAATTGCTCCCCATAAGTTCCATGCAAATCGTTTTTCATCTAAAGGTTGACTTTTGCATGTCAGTTACTTTTGCATGTCATGTGTTTGTGTCTTCTTCATCCTTTCCTCATGATTTTATGACTTATGGCTGCCATTATTCGTGGAAAATGCAAATGTATTTCTATCTCTCACAGCAACTTAAAAAGCATCCTTGCAGACAGTGTGAAAAGTCCTTCAGCTCCTCTCACAGTTTATGCAGACACAACAGAATCAAACACAAGGGCCTGAGGAAGGTCTACTCGTGTCCGTGAGTATTGTGTGTTTCTTGATCCATAGCTGCGTGATGTATTTAGATTCCTATTAAAACATATCACAAATCTTCCTGTTTGCTTGATGCTTACAAGTGTCTGGCGGATCCCTTGATTTTCACAGACACTGTCCTGAACCCAGTCGCACGTTCACAAAAAGACTGCTGCTGGAGAAACACATCCAGCTCATGCACGCCATTAAAGATGCGGAGGCCAAGCTTTCCGTAGATTCTGGCGTTGTAGAAACCGCTGACGACAAAAAGCAGGTAACACAATACATTGAATACAATAGTCTATATTGTTTTGTTTTTTGCATCAACCTTAAAGGGTCAGTGTTTATGTTTTTTGTATCTATTGACAGAATATTCCTTACTATGTCTTCAGACATGTAAAAATACCTTATCTGATGAAGTGTTTAATTACCTTAGAATGAGCTATTTCTATCTACATACACAGCGCGTCCCCTTACATGGAGTTCACCATGTTGTTTCTACAGTAGCCTTGAATGGACAAACTGCTCTACAGAGCGAATTTCGTAAATACGTTATCTCCTCCGGCAAAGAAGCAAAAACGTGACGACATTTTAGTCCTGTGTCAGCCACCGTAGTATTTCGAAAGGGAGTGGAGAGAGTTTGGTTGCAATTTTTCAACCTTGCCTCTAGATGCCGCTAAATTTTATATACTGGACCTTTAACAGCAGATGTCAAAGGCTCCTAAATCACACCCTGAAACAATGATTTGTTCTTCTAAGTTTTAAATAAGCATCATTGTGCTTCAGGTACCCAGTCCCAAACGCAAGCTCCACTCTGAAGATGAGGACCACGACGGTGAAGACGAAGCCGAGGAGCCTGGAGAGGAGGGGGCACCCGTTAAGACCTCAACCTCACAACCTCTAAAGAAACTAAAGATCAACGTATTCAAGACACACAAATGTGCCGTGTGCAGCTTCACCACCGAAGACATTGTGCGTTTCCACGAGCACATTCCCCAGCACAAGACTGACGTCTCTTCTTACCAGTGCCGTGAGTGCGGCCTGTGCTACACATCGCACCATTCACTCGCACGACACTTGTTCATTGTGCACAAGCTGAAAGAGCCGCAAGGAATCGGACGTTTCAACGGTCAGCAGGAGAACACCCCAAACCCTGAGGTCAATGACGGTTTCCTAGATACTCAATGCAAGGTGTGCTCGAAAACTTTTGAAACGGAGGGAGTCCTGAACACACACATGCGGACACACGGAATGGCCTTTATAAAGTCAAAACGGTTGAGCACAGTGGAAAAGTGAGAGAGGGGTAGCGCCTCCTGGTGGACTGAAGGATTGTTGTGTCATAATAGAGACTGTTTAGAAGCTTTTCGTGTCATATTTCCTCACTCTTGCCTCATCATACGTATACATGTGTATATATATATATAAATACAAATACACATATATATATATATGAAATGTATAAATCCAAACACACAGTGACGTTGTGTTTAAAGATGTGTAATATATTCAGATTTGATTTATGTGTATTTAATTATCTATGAGAACAGGTTTTGTATACTTTATGATAGATGTTTGTATGTGTGTTGGATAGATCTTTTTTATAGATTCTTTATTTGTATTTCTCGTTGTTTTCTGGAGGGAGTGGATATCGTTCGTCTCGATCTTGGGATACGCATTGATTCCCGAGTCACTGCTGCTAAAAGTGCCCAGAATGTCACATCACAACTTCTCTCAATGAGACAATCAGTCAAAAATCAACAAGACATAGAAGAATTGTGTCTCCTAATGCAGTCGAGGAATTGTGTGCCATTGTGTTACCAAATGGCATTTGGTTTAGTGTCGAAAGGATTTTGTTTTAGTTATATTTCTGTTCTGTGCATTAGCCGTCCTTTGAAAAACAATATAACACGACTAAAATACGTCAATCACTGCCAAGAGGTGTTTATGTGCTTTCTGATTTTACGGTGCTGTGATGCACAAACATGTTTGGTATCTTCACGATATTTGTTTTCTCAGGCAAATGTTTCAGATCATCATTGTTGGGTTTTGTCGGATGCGTTTGTTTCTTAAAATACATCCACACAACATGTCAACCTTCGCTTTTTTTAAAACAGCGTGTTGGAGATGTTTTTTTGACCTCACTGTGCACGGCGGGTTTATCAAATCCCACGTCACGTCCCTTTAGTTAGCTTTATGGACCATTTTATTTAAACCAAAGTTTTCCCGGATTACATATGCGCTCCAAAGCGAGACACCCCACTCGTTTTCTGGTTCTTGAAATCAGTGCTTGTATTTCCTGCTGTGTGGTCAAGTGCCTCTGGTGCTTGAAAGCCAGGTGTAGATTAGACATTAGACGTTTTATTTAGTTGGTCAATCATGGCGCAGTGCGTCATGGAAAATCATGGAAAGTGTGGAGTTTCTCTGACTCATTTGTTTGGACACGGTGTTACAAAAGGACAACAAGAGCGACAAGTTTCAAATCCTGCCTTAACTATAAATGAATGTTTTGGGGAAAGTGTGAAACAGGCTGATTCTTTGTTGGTTTGTTTCTCACACTATATCCTCTAAAGTCAGCTGTCTGCATTTCTTTTACATGAGTTGAACAATTGTGAAGCTTTCTATTAGTTCTAGGATTTCATTTGTCTTCGATACCATCTTAATACACCACATTTAGGTTCATTTACCTTTTTTGCGAGCATATGTGCATGAGAGATGCCATCAATGGTGGTTGTTCAATTTTATAGAATGTCTTTGCTGCTGTTCGGTAGATATGTTCTATGTTTGTGAAAAAAACTGTTATCATTAATAAATGATACATAAACAAATGTCTAATGTCTAGTATGGAGTTTGTGTGTTTGAGAAGCGATGGCCTCTGGTTGCCTTATTTTAATGAGCTTAAAAGCAATTCGGCAGTGGCCTCCGCATCGAAGTCACCATGGTTACCAGTGATATTAAGATTCAGGCTGTAGATGCTGCCAGGTGTTTTGATGGAGGACCTTTTTGTTTTATGTCATGTTACAAAGACATATCACCCCAAAAGTTAAATGACTGTATAATATATTTGTGAAATATATATATATATATATATATATATATATATATATATATATGAACACTTTGTTCTTATTGCTTATTTGCCCAAATGCCAAGCTTAAGCACAGCTGTTCCCGCAATAAATTCTTCTGTAATGCTTTAATGCGAATGTCCAATAAATAGTAACAAAATGAGATGGTTGTAAAAGTGTAAAGATACACATTTATCACACTTTTAATAATTTGCTCTTGTGACAATTTTAGACTCAAATGTCTAATAATATTGCTTATTTTTGTCCTGCAGAACAGAGATCTGTCATTTGTTGACATCCATATGGTGAAGGGCTGATTGTATTTGGTAACCAGGCCATTATTGAAGCACGGAGTCTTGATTTTCATGCTCATTTTGAATGGTGAGGAAGCATGACCAATGCCAAACAGGTCACATGTCCAGTTTTCAAGTATTTAAAAGGATGAAAAGCACAAAATGAAATGCTGTACAAAATGCAGCTGAAATGGTTTTCAGTCCTGATGTTTTTGTTCTCGTGCCACGCCGCATATACCTGGAATGTGTCCCAAAAATGCAAGCAGGACACAAAGGAGTTTCTGGAGGAGTTGGAGAAGGAGACACCCAGCAAATATGCAGTACTGAGTAAGCAATTGTATTGAATTTATTGTGCATATTTAGACATATGAGGCCTGGACCTAATATATATTATAGTGTTTAAATATTATTATAATATCTAGTTTTGCTTAATTGTTTTTTTTAAATGTAGACTTCTTATATTAGCACTTCTGTGCTCCTTTCATTCTTATTTGAAAAATATTCATATAACATCTTAGTATCTTGAATTACTTTTAGAAAGGGATGTAATATGTTTGTCTTTGATTCCTTTTATTTTGCAATGTGATTTATTTCATTTACTCTATTCATTAAATTTTTTCTTTTTATTTACCTTATTTAATTCATTAACTTTTAAAATCAAGTCATAAAAGGCTTTTTTGAATGTGCAATACTTAAATTGTTTCTTTACCTTATTTTTTCCTTATTATTTATTTAGTTGTAAATAAAATGTTTATTTTTCTTTGCTGCTGAATACAGTAGGACTTTTATTTATTCTGTTTTAATGTCTTTTTATATACTGTAGTGTATGATGCGTTTGGTAAGATGGGCAGTGATGTGGAGGGAGGGAATGTGAACCGGCCGGGATCTCTGAGCGAGTGTTTGTCTGTGGAGGGTCCGGACTTCAGGGGTCAGTACTGTCAAGTGTTCCTCAAACAGGTACCATCACACAAACAGTCCAAAAGCAACATATTTACAGTATATTGCAGTAAAAACAACCAACAAAATAACATAAATCTTGTTTTATTTATATTTTTTATTTTAAAACAGCATTACTGTCTGGATGTGAAATGAAAGCGTTTGGTGATGTTTTGTGACACGCAGGACAGGCTGGAGTATTTTGTTGGTATTTGTGTGCCGGATTCCTGTGAGGATTCTGAGGTTCAGACACTTGTGATTAACGGCGAGTGAAGTCAATATGTTGCCTTTTTCAGATACGTACAATGCAGTGACTCCTAAGTATTAAAATGTGTCAGTGGTTTTGTGTTAAATAGAAAGATAAATATTGAATTGCATGTGTGTCTACAGAGGCGTTTGAGCATGGACAAATCTCTCTTCTTCCTCCTGTGCCTTCGGTTTTACTGTCTGATTCCACAGTGGGCATCTTTATGACTCAGTGCGTTAGTGATTTGTCCCGTTCTGATCCATCTGCTCTGGTCTGTTTGTGAGTAGCACACACACACACTTTGTACACCCACTACCAAATGTGCTCAAATAATTCATTTCATGTGCTCAACACTGATTTTCTGTTTCAGTTGTACATGTGATGTTTCGGTTGTTCAAGCGACGTTTGTATCATGATAGTTTGAAATGCTATGAGAACAAACACATTTGTATTCATACTAGCAATAGATAGCGATTCCAAAGAACTGTATCTTTGTCCATTTTTTAATTTGGGTCTGAATCTGTGTGTTTGTTTTCCTCAGGTTTGTGTGTGCTGTGTTGTTGACTCTTCCTCTCGTATCGTCCATTTGTTTGGCTTTAATGAAAATGAAGAGACAAAGAGAAGTTAAACCAGAGGAGGGACTCGCCCTCCCCTCAAACGCCAACCAATACGGAGCCATCTTGGCTAATGGCTCGGCCAATCATAATAAAGAATACGGTGAAAACACAGAGATGAGGGATCAAAATGCAGAATATAAGCGACAGGGAATCGCTAAGAGCAAGTACATGCACACACGCACACATTTTTCAAATCACATTGTTTGGCACTTGAATGTGGACTGGTTAATAATCACCTAACAAGCAATATACAATATAGCACAGCTTTTAATACGTTATTATCTCATTCCTCTCCTCCCATGTTTTCTTCTCCTTTCCATTAGCTCTGTTGTCGTGTCTGCAGTCTCTGTCCGTCCAGAAGAGCAGTGAGGGGATTCTGACACTAGAAGGTTCTAGAAACAGTTATTCCTCTCTAAACGGCATCCGTATCCTCAGTTTGCTCTGGATCATCTCAGGACACACCGTGCAGCTCAGTGCCTGGAGCAATCTGGGTGAGAACATGAGGTTTCAAGCAGAAGAACTGTGTGGAGATTTTGTGCATGTTTTGAAGATTTGTTTCTGTGCAGATAATGACAGGCGATGGAAGGAGATGGTAGAGAAGAACCCTCTGTATGTGTTGACCTTCAGTGGGCCGGTGTACCTGGGTGTGGACTCTTTTCTGTTGCTGGGGTAAAACCATCTTTATATTTATACATTTAGTACTCGCAAGCAACTTAAAAATGATGGAGCATTTCATATTTTGTCCTAAGAGCCGACATTAAAGGTGTTGTGTGTCATTTTCTATCGACAGAAATGCAATATAATGTACATAAGAGGTCTTCAGAGGTGTGTATAGACGTTACATAATGAAGCGTTATGTTTTATTACCTTAGAATGAGCTATTTCTATTTATATACACCGCTGGTCCCCTTACATGTTATTCGCCATGTTGTTTCTAAAGTAGGCTTTAACGGACAAACTGCTCCACAGAACTCGTTTTGTAAATGCGTTATCTTCTTCTGCAAAATCTGAAAAAACGTGACGTCATCTTAGTTCTGCGTCAGCCGCTGTAGTGCTTTGAAAGAGAGAGGGGAAGGGTGGTGTGAGCCGTTGGTTGCAATTCATAACCTCACCACCAGATAACGCTAAAACCCCACATTGCACCTTTAACAGAAAGTTTTTTTCTGGCTTTACATATTTTCTCTGTTATACAATGGGAGGCACATTTGAAATATTGTGTGTTCATATTATTCTGTGAAAATGACCGAAAATGCTTTCTCTGATCGTGGCCTGACACGACATTACCCTTGACATTTGAAATGTTTTTGACGTCAAACTGATGTGCTTTCATAATTCGCATAATTCATAAACATGCCACTCGCTTCAGGCCCTGCAGAGAAAAGCAATGACGATTCTTCGACCTCTATCTTTAAATACTTTTTTCTCCAAAATATTTTTTATAATTTTGTCACCATTTGTGTTTGGTTGTGGCAGTGGTCTCCTGAGCGCTAAATCCCTGCTGAACTCCATTCAGAGATCAGAAAACACTCTCAGCCCCAGACTGGTGGCCCATTTCCTCTTCAAGCGATACAAAAGGTCTGTTTGATGTCTATCACTTTCAATCGAAACACAATATTCAATTTCTTTCCGCCTTCGCGTAATGTAATTCCTCACGTCTCCAGGATTCAACCTCTCCATCTCTTCATCGTGTGCCTGACCATTGGATTGTTCTCTGTCGTCCAGAGAGGAGTCTTCTGGTTTATAGCTGAGGATGAAATCTTCAACTGTAAGAAATACTGGTGGTCGAACCTGCTGCTTATCAACAACCTCTTCACTATAACAGACATTGTATGTCTCCATAAAATACTGTCATTCTTTAATGAGAATTCCTTATTGCGTCATTTCAAACCTGATAAACAATTGTGTTATCTCTTTTTTTTCAAGTGTGCACCCTGGACGTGGTATCTGTCTCTAGACTTTCAATTCTACGCAACAACACCTCTTCTGATTCTACTTTATAGAGTGTGAGTTCACCACTCTTATCTGCCATATAAATATCTACAGGAATAAATCATCTCGGTTTGTTTGTTTCCAGGAACAAAAGTGCACTTATCGTTGTGTCAATAGTTCTCCTGATGATTTCCAGTACAGCCGGGGCCCTTATTACCAGTTTTCTGCATCTCCCCGTCCACCAGCCCACAACACTGTAAGAGATCAGTTCTTATTTGTTTTCTTCTTTTTAAATACGAACAGAATGCAAACAGTAATATGTGCTTGTAATATTTAGTCCGGTGTTGACAATAAAGAAGCATTTTTCTTTTATTTGCAAAAGTTGATTCACATTTTTACCTTACTTTGGTAGCCTAGTTTTTCAATTGCTTTATGATGTTGTTTTTTAAGTGCATATGAGAGCTACTTTCAGTATTATTACAACAAGCCCTACACAAGATATGGGCCGTATTTACTGGGTATTCTTGCTGGAATTTACATGACAACCAAGAAGGAGGCACTTATAAAAAAGCAGGTAATATCTTTCATATAAGTACTAGTAAACTCTTTTTAAACATGTATTTTACTTGTAAATGTTCTGTATCTTAGCATGTATTTTAGAGTTAATCCTAAATGTCTTATATAATATTTTTTTTACGGAATATTAGATGTCCCTTACTACTATTTTACCAATTTTGTAATAACAATAATTATCATAATACTAATATAAGATTATTAATAAGATCGTTTCTTTTGACAGTTGCAGGCAGTCATAGGTTGGTTTTTCTCCCTGTCAATCATGGCTCTGCTAGTTGGATTGGCTTATGTGCTGCGAGAGGTCCCGCCCCAACCGTCCCTTCCTCATGCTGTTTATCAGGGGTCACATCGTACACTGTGGGCTCTGGCTCTGATCTGGATCATCTTGGCCTGTGAGGAAGGATATGGAGGTCAGGGAATAAAGAGAAGAAGAGTGGTTAAATGCTTTTAAATATAGTCGTATTAATATAAGTTAAAGTTATTTTGTGAGAAAGACAATGATTCATTATTGACCAATTTCATTCAAGTATTCCAGATCGAGTGTAATCTTTTTGTTGATGAAATAAATGTCGATGCCTCTATAAATCAACAACTGACTGCCAGAATAAAGCATAAAAAAGATTTCCGGTGAAAAGTAACAACATTTTTATTTGTACAGGGTTTGTGGATAAAGTTCTGTCTCTAGGACTGTGGGCTCCTCTGTCTAACATCAGCTTTGCATGTTACCTGATACATCCCATCTTTATTATACTGTACAATGGCAAACAGGAAACATCCATGCACTACACGGACCTCAACTTTGTGAGTATTTCCCTTACATACAGCTTCTTCATTTTACATCATTTTCCTATTAAAATGTGAAATGATAATATTTCATTGTATTAAAATCAATGCAATTAGATTTTTAAATGTAGGTTTTAACACAAATCTCTCTCTCTCTCTTCTCAGTTTTACCTGTTTCTGGGTCACCTGCTCATGACACTTTCTGGTGGTTTTGTGTTAACTGTTCTAATTGAAAAGCCCTATCTCTTCCTGATGAAATCAAAATGATCAGGCCTGCGTAAAGGACTGGAGGTAGAATTAAACACATTTATTTATTTGTTTAACTCGGGTACATTTGACCCTATTCAGTATGAAACACGTAGAGCACTGTTCATAAATCATTACAGGGCTTTGCTGTTATATAAATGCTTGAATCATTTTTTAATGATGTACAGGTGTGCAATTCAAGTTGTTTTTAAGAATAAAGAAACATAAAACAATGTTAGTACATGTCAAAACCTGCGACCTTTAATGACCTGTGTCATATAACATGAATGATGTCATATTTGACAACCGCATTACCACTGTGAGTAAAGTTTGAGCAAGCCACAACAATGACCAAACATCACTAGATATCTCAATATCAAGTGAATTATTGAAGTGAAGTGATCTATTACTCATTCAATACGAAAGCTGTAGATGAATCATGCCAAAAAACACTCGTTTTATCATTACAGTACAACTAGTCTCCATCTATAAGTTTGGAGGTGTGTGGTTAGGTGTGAGGCAAACCACTAAACACATCTGCATGACATCAGAGCAATGTCAAGAGGACTATTAACTACTAAAGAACGCATATCTTACAGTTAAGTCATTTTTAGTTCATACAACACATTTTTCCTTTATGTTCAACATGTATGAAGGATGTGTGAAGTACTAAATTCAAAAGAAAATAGTAGTGAATTTATTTGAATATATATAGTAAGATAAGGGATAGTGGTAACATATATCTTTGAAATATATAATAATAATACATTCAGTATATATGCTGTTTAATATATATCGTTGAGATATAAAACAATACAATTTATATACATTGCCAAAGGTTTTTCCGTCTTTCACCTAAACAATATTTTTTACAATATTATAAAGAAATCTAAATTAACATTTAAACATTATGTATAATTATGAACTAACTGAAATAATAATAGTGATTGCAACAACATCTCAAAAATAAGAAAAGTCATGCAAATGCATGTAAATGATATGTAAATGTAATAGCATATGTGTGTTTATGCAAAAAATCCCAGTGAACTGTAAATTGCGATCATATTCTGACACACCGAGTGAAAAGGAATTTCCAAGGATCACAACTGTGGGCGTGGCTTCTGTTTTTCACTGCCAAGTGATTGGATGTGCAAAAACAGCTGTTGCACAGCTGAAGGGGAGGAGTTAACGGATGCTCCGCCTAAGCCATCTAATATATGTCATTTGAGATGGATAGTCATTTCAGGGCGGAAGTGCATTTTCAGATTTTAACTTAAGATCGTGAGGGTACATGAATCTTAAAATAAAATGACCCACACTGATAACCTATTTATTATAAACGCTGCAATATTTAGTAAAAAAATAAGAATTGTCATTTTTAATTTCACTGGGACTTTAACGCGTATTACATATACATCTGTGAAATACTTTTTTAATCAATTTTTTCATATGAATTATTTTATTATTTCATACAAAAAGGAACAGGTGAGACCTCAGGGCTATACTTTTTATATTTTTCACACATAAATGTTTTCATATTCCGTATTAAGTTAAAATATAAGCTTGTAAAACAAATCAGCATCCAAAAGGTCATTCAGTTCCCTATTAAATATAAAAATAAATTTATTTTATTGTTTTAAAATGCAATGATATTTTTTAAATGTAGGCTGTGTTTTTACACTCTCTCTCTCTCTCTCTCTCTCTCTCTCTCTCTCTCTCTCTCTCTCTCTCTCTCTCTCTTTCTCTCTCTCTCTCTCTCTCTCTCAAATGAATTTGATGATTAATTCACTACAAAAAAAACGAACAGGTGATGCCTCAAGGATATTTTCCCAAAATGATAATAGTCAACGTTTAAATAAGCTTTTCTAACAAATCCCCATCTAAAAGGTCATTCAGCGGCCTCTAGTGGACACAATAATGAATGACATGTTTCCATAAGAAAACTGTGACTTCTGTTAAGCACATTCTGTAAATGGTGACTAAAGTCATTCATCACGGTGGCTTACTACATTTGGTCTTGGGGACGACATGAGCCGTACACTGAAGCATGTTTTACTGGCACTGTCCTTTCTGCATTAGTCTTAAATAAACATTATGTGAGCTTTTGAGCTTTGAAGTTCTTGTCCTTTAAAGTGACCTGATCAATCACAGTTTCTTGCAGTGAATGGATGCTTCTTGGATCAGTCTTGATATCCAGTTTCAGATATGGGTATATTCACACTGGAGAAATTCGTATGCTTAATACAAAATATGTGTCACACTATTATTAATATTCATAGGCTAAAATACTGAAAGTACATGTGATGTGTGGCTACTTGTTTTAAAGATTTTTACTTATATGAAAACAACAATTACTTTAGATGGATATTTTGATACATTTACACAAAATTGTACACAATGCAGAATATAACATCTACTGCTTATTTTTAATGCAATATAATAAAACAATGTGATAAAGTAAATAAACAGTTGATATGAAGTAATTTTTACCTGATTATATAAACATTATAAACATTATATTGTGAATATAATATATTATAAATAGTATATATATATATATATATATATATATATATATATATATATATATATATATATATATATATCGATCACTCACACACACACACACACATATATACATATTATTAATAATTATGAATACAATTATGAATATGTTATAATAATTAATTATATTAATTCATTAATTATATTATATTATATTTACATCTTAAGAATTAATATGTAGTGTTTTATATTATTCTATGTATGAGTCATATACAGAATAAGATCAAATACTTTTTATTGTTATTGTATTATATGAATAATAACATTATAATTAGATCATTATTATATATTATATTGTGTATTGTGCACACAAAATATTATTTATTTATTGTAAGTCTCACAAAGTGTCTTTTTCTTTTGGACTGCACTGCTGTATGAAAAATATTTGTAGTCCTGAGTTGCAGATTTTTAAAGTAACTTGTAGTGAGTGGTCAGCATCCCTATCCTCATGACTCACTTTCCCTAAATGAACAGCCGGAATGTGTCATCTTAGTAACATTGGCGTTCCATGACCTCATGGTGACGCATTACATTTGTAAACTCAGAGTCTTAAATGGTCGCTGTATACTTTGAGTTAGGTCATTTCCGCATGTGACTAAACAGGTAGCTGGGTTAAGGACTGGAAATGATGTCAAAGGGAGGCCCACGCACAGTACCCTCGCTGAATTTTGACCTCACCCCGACTGTGCACGTATATCGCGTACAGTGATTCCGAGGGTGTTGCAAACAGTGCTGATAGCCTATGCAACAACACATACTAGTGAGGTTATATTTAACTAACTTTAGTAAGTTGACACGCTGGATGTTCTCCATATCTCCACTCATGCATACTTCAAGTTCTGTGCCAGAACAGGACCAGATCCGTGACCATGTGTCTGGATTGTGCAATAACAACAAAGTTAAACCCACATAGATTTGGTGTGTTCCGATAAAGACTATGTTCAGAGGGTTCATTTACCTTACATTGCTCAATTTTCTGTGGAACACAATAAGGGAAAATTTGAAGAACGTCGACTCTATGTTTTACAAAAGCAACGTAAGTGTAATTGTGTTTTATAGACATCAATCACACTGGTTTGGAAAAACAAGTAAATACGCAGTAAAAACATCTTTGCCATACCTTACATTTTAAAGCACTTATCTTATTTATTTTCATGTTTTATAAGTCATTTTAACTATTTGTTGTTTGGCCATGCGGTGAGTTGCTGTACTGCAACTTATCAAAATAAGATTACATTTTTTATAAAAAATAAATAAACACTTTGAAATTTAAGAAGTACTGTAAAACTTAAAACAATAAAAGAATGTTTCAAAACAGGTCGAATGATTTGTAGAGTCAGTTTGATACTTAAAAAAAATAAAGAAACAAAAATGTTTTTCAAGCTGTACAAGTAATTCAATGTTTTTTTTTAAATTATAATGATACAATAAGTTAAAGTTGCTATGTAAATGTTACTATGACTTACTGATCCTATGATTCTTCACAATGTAACGACGATTCATTTTTAGAGGGTGGTCTTCTTTGTTAAATGTTCACGATCAGCTGTAAAAGCTGATGAAAAAGCTGATCTGAGACCAGTGTCCTTAACCAAGAGTCAAACTGTTTCACGCTGTCAGACTGAAGTGCTTTGCATTTGCAGTACTCTGTTCTATGATAAGACACAACAGTGTTGGAGTCGGTTAACACACATCAGTGTAACTGTGATAATGACACACTGCTGTCAGATACATGCGTTGGCAATATTCTCGTATGGCACACCTTCACGTATTTACAAAAGCAACGTGTTTTTGCACATACACCATGCCACGGTACGAATATCTTTGAGTAGGCTGCCAGGACATCTGAATATAGTAATCACTCTGTACCATTGAATCTGATACCACAGTTACATTTACGTTTGATCTATTTATTTATACTGTTCCATAACACAGAATGTAACTTTTAAGCTGTCACATTTTGTGAAGTAGCTGTTAAGACATTGCAGCCGAGCTTTCTAGAAAACAAATGTGTCCACCTTCTTATATCAGTGTGCTTGTGAGTAACCTTTTTTGGGATGGAAGTAACGTGTTAAATAACTAAATTTAATAAGATGTGTTTGTGTGTAAATTGATAAAGTGTATAAATACAAAAACAGTAATAACAAAGGACATCCAACCATGTCCGTCATAACATACCCATATCTGCCCAGCAACACTTCAGGTCAGACATGCAGATCCCACACATGAGAAACATCAACAAGCCTTGTTAAACACATGGTCAAGACCTCCAGCATTTACACACCTGTTCTTGCTCCGACACAATGCTGTGAATGACCGGCTCATTCATGTATCAACATTACAAAAGTATACTTTACATTACTCCCCACACACACACACATACACATACTCGTATCTCGATGAGGACATTGCATAACTTTAACCACAATCCACACTCTGTTCCTAACCATAAAATAATACTTTGCAAAGGGAAGCTTTGTGTGGATTTGTCAGTATTCAGTTTCATAGATATGGGTGAATTCACACACAAATTCAGAAACTTAATACAACATATGTTGCAATATTGTAAGGAAATATGTATTTTTATTATTTATAAAAAGAACAGAATAAATGAAGTAACAATGTCTGTACTTCAGGGCATGAATGTGATCCTCACTAAATTGAGACATTTCTTTGTCTATACAAAATGTCGAGTGTCAGCAATCCAAACAAAACAATTGAAACACATTTCTAACACTGTGTGATTCATTTGTTTCGTCAATGCAGTGAATCGATAGATGAAGATGTCAAAATAAAACAAGATTATACAACACAAATCCCTCATAGTTTTGATGTGTTTGCTGTTATTGTAAAATGTAAAAATAAATGATGTAATAAATCAATTATATTGTGATAATAACTGAAGGTATTTCTAAACCATTTGGCGTTTTTTTGTACTGTATAAACATTTATATAGTCATTTGTATGTATTTAGTTTATGTTATATCGCATGTACTGATATTACTGAGATATTCATCTGCATAGATAATACTTGCATGTTGTGTGTGTTTGTGAGCTGTAAATCGGCTCGGAATATCAGATCACACCACTTGACCTGCAGGTGCATGTGTGTGAAGATAATAAACACAGTGGCCCCAAAAACTATGACACTTGAGCTATTTTTAAAATGGTATTCTTGTAACGGCATTAAAAATATTACATTAACAACATTTACTGTTCAGAATAGTTCAGATTTACTGAAATGAGGATTTAGAATTTACAAATTATTATCAAATTAAATGTATGTATTTTTTTATAATAACATTTTAGGTGAGTGAAAGAGTCTTAAAATAAATCTGAACTTGTATACGTGCTAATCTGTGAGTATGGGTGTTGTGGGTGACCTGGGGCCTCATTTATAAAATGTTGAGTAGATACCGCGTCCTAAATGTGATTATACAATCATTTTTCAAAGTGCACAAAGTATGTAAGAGCGCCTGTCAACCTCTAAATCTTATGCGAGTGGCAAGAATTTCTTATAAAATACGCTTTACGATCAAATCTGTGCGTACGCACGTTTTATAAATCGGGCCCCAGGTCTCAAGGTGCACACTGGAGTCGGGTGTATACACCTCTGCAGTTTAAAATAGGACATTAAGACACAGACGGTGTGTTCCCGCAGGGATCAACACACTAAAGCAACACATTGTAAAGACTGAGACCTCAGCGCCATTTTAACAGCGTGTGAATCTTAGAGCTTTCATTACTTGCCAACCCTAAGCCAGAGGCAGACTTGTAAATTGAAGGAGTGATTTAACACAATAATAGACCCTGTAAAGGTCCCACCTTTGGATTTATATGAATTGTTGTGCATTATATATTTTTTGCATTAATTTGAATCATTTAAATTCAATCTGTGAGAACTGAAACATTGCTTATGCGGTTTGTCCAATGTATTTATTCTAGACAAAATCCATGCACCACATAACAACATTACTAACTAAATAGAAAAAGAATATCACGCAAGCTACGTGCTGACAGCATCATGAATCAGTTCAAATAGATGCGGAGACTGTGAGGGAAAGTTTCCATAAGCCAGATCTTAACAACTCTGTGTTCCTCGAACCACGTGCACCTGTTAGAAAGCCACCTCACATTACACATACGTGCTTTGAAGAGAGAGAGATGAATGCAAGGGTGAGAAAAGTCTTGAAGGAGATGTGTTAAGAACTAGACTACTCCTTCTTCCACGTAAGGTTGCATCTGACCCTCCTTCAGACGTTTCTCCTGACGTTCAGACGTTTGTGCAACAGTGATAAAGGATTAACATTCTTTTTGAGAAGCATTAAAATACCTTTCAATGTCAAATACCCATCTGCTGTTCTGACGTTTTAAATCATTGTGGGCTTTTAACATCTCGGATAAAGAAATCTCAGATATCTTCTTCCTGATGTTTGTCAACTCTGACGTATCCAAGGCAGTCGAATATAGCCGCCGAGTGATAAACTGTCTGGCATGGCACATGTCAGGCTATCAGGTAGCCTAACCCACTTTGCACTTAGGGGGATGTTGACTAAAAATAAAACCTCTCCCCAAAGCCCAAGACAACCTCATATTCTCCAGACCTACATCACCGTTGAGAATTATTTCCCAGTTGGATGGACAAAAAGGTTTGTGGTTTACTTTTCTGGAGATTGACGTGTTGTTTATATTTTTGAGGGAAATATAGAGAGCCGAGGTTAAGGTGTCTCGTGTGTAGTGGGAGATGTTTGATCTTGCTCTCTCTTGACAGATGTGTTGAAGCAGTGGTACTGTCAAAGGTCTTCATGTTTTACAACTTTGACTTGCAGGTGGAATCGCAAAAATCCTTAGCTTCACTTCTGGAGTCTAGTAATCATTTTTAGTTTTAAATGATATATTTGGCGTTCATAGATACGTTTACTGGAATTCTTTGTGCATAATATTTAGTCTTTTAAATACAATATAAGATCCTTTTAGCACAAGCTGATTCATCTTATTTGATTCTCATTCAGTAAATAATGGAAATGACAAAACACTACATTTCTTCTACGTGTCTTCATTTGTAAAATGAGTACATTTAATTTTATATGTAAATATGTCAAATAGGTGCAAGTGTTGGATATGAATTATTACCTCTCTCCAATGATGTTTGAGGTGTTGCATGACATCGTTTTCGAAAAGCTTAACCACAATCACATGGGTTGGAAAAACACGTCACATTCATATGATATCTCAGGTGTTAGAATCACGTATAGGAAAGTGCACACACATGTTTGATGCAGATCTTAGTGGAAAAACTCTTGACCAGTCAAAAAAAACCTTCCTTTTATAACATAAAACCGGTAGTTACATGCGGGCCAGCTCGTGCGTCCTGTGTAACCATCTATAGCATTAACACTATTAAATGACGCTACTGCACTGTAGCTAAAATGTTATACTTCATTTATATTGAAATTACTTTCTGTTAATATCTTATCGTATACCAATTGTATTAAATTTAATGAAAACTACTCAACAGTTATTGATTCTTTGCAGGGATCTACCGGAAGTTAAATTTGGGCCACATTTGTTTATGTTGTTGCTGCTGAAACAGTCTATAATACTAATGCATTTTTCCTATTATAATAAATAAATATAGTGATAAATGATAAACAATGTGATTGGTTCTTTGATTTTCATGTGAATTCATAAACTTATGTTAAGAGAAATTATCTGATGTAATGATATAAGACCATTTATTAATCTCATCACCCATGGGGTTTGCAGATCAGAATTATAGGAAACATAGATTTACATATATGTTTTTCCACACAATAATGTAATATATCTTTAATCATGTCCTTTGTAAAGTACATTAAAGGAACAGTTCGCCCAAAATGTAAAATTCTGTCATCATTTACTGGCAAAATCTTTGGGTGTACTGTCCCCTTATTAAAGGCATTCTTGGGGCATTCCTTGTGTTCTCTTATCTATTTTATAAATTTTTCTCTCTCATTTTCTTCTTTGAAGTCATGTGCTCACAGTAATCCAGAAAGCGTTGAGATGACGGCTGAACGGGTCAACATGGCCACTCCGGACGCTCTGGTTCTCTCAGACACAAACGCTGCTGATGGATCAATGCCCTCACAGCGAGATGAGTCAAACCGATCCCCGAACACCCAGGGTGAACACGACTTCAATCCACCCCCTGATCCCCCCTCCAATGCATCATCCCAATGTGCAGGATCAAAGCCAGTGCCATACCAGGATGTGACCACGGAGACCTGTAGTCCCATAAGTGATCATGACTTTAAAACAAACAGCAACTGTGACCTTCTGAAACAAACATTTCAGAGTCTCAGAGGCACAAATGTTTCTCAAAAATCTACAAAACATGAGCAGAAGATAAGTCCATATGTGTCATCTGAGAATCTTAATGCGAAAGCAAACGTCTCAACAGTCTTAGCAAGTTCTTTGGTTTTAGATCCTTTGGAGATGACGTACAGTGTGTTGGAAACAGCTGACGGGCCAGATAATGACAACAACGTTATTCTGACTCTAAATAACACATCTCCAGATAGCCCTGTTTACCCAACTGTTGATTCTCGCACCTGTTTTGTAATCCAAACATCTCTGAATCCCGTTAAAGAACCTGATGAAGAATCTTTTGCATGCACCAAAGATCTCTTAATAGATAATGTGACAGCCGACAATTCTTCGATGATGGATATCAAGCAAATTGGTGTGAAAGACGAACGTGATCTATCCCAAACAAATATCTTCCAAGTACTCCCCGATACTGGAGGTTTAGGTACCGAAGAGACCGACGGTGTCAGCTTAATGTTCACAGGGACAAAACGTGACGGTGAGGTTTGTAATGAAACGTGGCTGGACACTTGCCAGTTCCTGGCAGGTGCTGCTATTTTGGATGAGTGCAGCCGTTCTCTCTCTCCCGGCCCCCCTGAGGCCGATACAGACAATACAAAAGCCTCAGGTTTCCCCAAGAGAGAGGACATTTCCACCGAGTGGCAAGCTGAGAACTGGGAGCTCTTTCCATCTGTGGAGAGATGGTCGTCCACTGACAGCTGGGCTAGTGCGCTTTCTGACTGGTTCCAGGCTGTTAGCGCCTATCCGGAAGATTCTTTCACCAGCACCAACACTTTGAGTCCTGACTCGAAACACGCTATGGCAATCCAAGACACCAGTGTGGAACAGAGGACCTGTCCTGATCTAACAAGCAATGGACAGACATATATGTCCGGGACTGATGGAGCTCTGGATAAAGAGCTGGATAACACCAATGGAAAACAGGGAGATAAAGATTGTGTTCCTTCTAATTCTGATTCAGATAGACAGACAGATGTGATCGCGGAGGACCAAGTGAATTTGTCAGAGACTCATGAATCTCACATGCAAGAGATGAAAGCCGTTCTGGATGCTCTTAATGCAGAAATGCCATGCGTGTCTCCTGGAAACGAGCTCAGTGTTACACAATGTGGAAGTCCGCACACATTTGGAGAGCCGTGGAGTGCAAAGGTGAGATGATGAGAATCTATTGTTTACAGGGTCTTCACAATTGTGTTTTATTTAAAAAGGAAAATTCTGTCATCATTTACACCCCCTCTTGTCATTTCAAACCTGTATGACTTTCTTTCTTCTGCTGAACACAAAAGAAGATATTTTGACCGAATTTTCATTTATGGGTGAACTATGACTTTACATGTCAACTTAGGTGTCAGATGTTTATCTTAAAATTGCTAAGGAGACATAAAACAGAAACAAATGAGACGGATACATTAAGAATATGGAGCTGTAAAATTAATGATTGACAATCTGGATTTCGCTAAATTTGATGAGAAATGTTCATATTGAAATCTTTTATACTGACTTTTAATTTCCGACTTGGCAAATGTGAGCTCAGTTTTGGACTGTTGAGATCTCTGAGATGGAAATATTTGTGAGATTTCTGGGTTGTTTTCTCAAGAAAAATATTGTATCTGAGATACAGGAAACTTAAGCAAAAGTTTCCATTTGCTTTACATCTCATTGATATCTCAAAGGAACCTTGGATATAGAGGGATGTATGGCTTAATATATTAACAATGGCATTGACTTTATAAATGTGAAATTAAAAAACATTGTAACAGTCAGAGTATTCATAAACGGAGGCCGCCATTTTTTCTGGGTCAAAATCCGTGACGTCAAGTCGCCTTCACATTGCCACCGAATATTCGGTGTGAATGCTCGTCGCGATAATGTTCTAGAACAAAAACAATGGATTCTTATGCAGCCTTTCAAATAGACCGCAAATATCCGGCAAAAAAGCAAAGGTTTTTTTTCGTCTACTGCTACGAATCTGCCCGTTCGCAATAAGAAGAAACGGACCATCCAATAAGATTCAAGAATTTTACATCACACGCCTTGAAATCTGCGCGGTGGCGCTAAAGGCTCACAAAAGCTGTTACGAGAGAATGGATTTCGAGTTGTTACTGTCGTTGGTGTCACATGTAAACAAACATCATGTCAAGTGTACACATATTTTACCACCGTTTGAATAGTACAGCTGCAAGCAAATGCCATTTGGTAATCAATCATGGTACAGTCAGGGGCGGAGCTAGGGGGTTGCCAGGGGTGGCCATGGCCACCATGGAAATAAGCCCACTAGTGTTGTAGATTTGACTGTACTTATTGAGCCATTTAAAGAGGTATTTCACGAGCTCTTTAGATTGTGCAAAATTGCTTTTGCCATTCCTGTGAGTACAGCTGGATGTGAACGCAGCTTCTCTACTCTCAAACTAGTGAAGAGTTACCTGCGCTCAACCATGAATGATGAGAGACTGAGCAATCTAGGTGTCTTAAGTGTGGAGTCCAGGAGAGCCAAGTCTCTGAACTTTGATGAATTTGTAAACTTATTTGCTTTAAAGCACAATAACCATAGAATCAAACTATTGTAGGTTGTTTGTACTAGTGTAACTAGTGACATGTAATTTGGAAACAGCTTGTAAATTTGCTGAATTTTTATAGTTTGCACTTGAAATAAAATTCACTTCAGTAAATCATTTCTGGTCCTTTTTAAACTTTTTATTATCATTGGGAGATATTTATTCTGTTTTCAAAGTGAATTTCCTAAGTTTTATTTTATTAAATAACTTGAGGGTGAGTAAGATTATGACGCTCAGGATTTTGGTAAACTTTAATAAAAAAATGCCATTGTAGACTAGCTATTGTACATTATACATCATTGTGATTTGGGCACATACAATACTTTAAAAAGTATTTTAAGGTTGGATAAGTGCCATGTATGTTTGCAAAATTACGTTTTTGTGCCACCCCAAAGTAACTACTGGCCCCTGCCTGGCCACCCCTATGAAGAATTCCTGGCTCCGCCACTGGGTACAGTGCTCTTCTCTCTTCTCAAGAATAGGGTGAACCCAATATCGTCTTTTTCTCTTCCTTTGCTCATTCAGGCAAAAAACAATAAACTCATATCCGCTGCTGCCGGAAAAATCCATTACTTGTTCTGCTGTTGTAAGTACGTAAAGCAAACAATACTAGTAGCCTGTATTGCTACGTGCTTAGCTTTAAGCTTTTCTTCTTCTCAGCAGCCGAAGTCTGTATTGCGGACCTAATATTTTGGCGTGATATATATTCTTCATCAGCGCTATCTACCGTGCAGGCGTTAAATAGAAGAGAGCAAAAATTTGTTTCGTCGTTGATATGAAAGCTTTTTCGGCCCCCCCAATCTGAACATGACGGTACGTTCTTTTAACGCTACAGCGAAGCACACACGTTTTCCATATATACAAGTAAAATATGAGACGTCAAACATAAGATCAGATATATAAATAAACAGGGACAGTAGGTGGCGGTATGTCATCTTGACACATGCCAGAAAGCCTGCCTGCAATAAAAGAAGAATGCGTTAAATAAGCCTCTGTTCAAGGTAAACGTGCCGTCTTTAAGATAGTTAAGACTATTTGAGACAATATTATCCACCATTGTCGTATACTTTATGAGAATATATTGATAAACACGATACGTAGATGCTGCGGTTTGTTCATTTATTCTGTATAAGACCGTTTTGATAATAGCGTTTTTATCTGATTTATTATTTAAGCAATATATATATTTTTAACCTACAGTTTCTTATATTTACTGTCGAACTGATTAGGGTGTCTGTGTCAGTTTGGCGTGCAACCATTTTACGTCATTGAAAAAGAACATGGCGGCCTCCCTCGGTTATAATGAGTATTACATTAAGTTTATTTTTAAAGAAATTAACAGATTTGATGTGTTTCTAACTAAAAAAGGCTAGAAGTGTGAGGCTATTACAACATATTAAGCTGTACATCTCTCTTTACCCCGAGTTCCCGAAATATGAGAGTTATTAAAGATAAATATTTTTCTTGGGGAATACAGACAGAAGTTTCTCTTAATAACTTCTTATGGGCTTTCTGGATGTTCATGGGGGAATAAATCTGCAAATTGCACAGAGAGAAAAATAATTTGATAATGAAACGCCTTTCAGTTTTGGTTGTAACTGAAAAGAAAAAATATATAATGTTTCCATTGTGGAATGTGTGGAAACCGTACAGTGATGAAATCAGATAGTAATGAATGATTTCCATATTTGAAAAATACTAGAGTAAATGTCTTAAAATCATGGGACATCAATGGTACTTCTCTGTTTGTAGCCATTTGCATCATGTAAGAGTCTATTCTTCACACACAGTATTGTGACAGCGTGACTTTGAATAGCCACCTTTAACATTTCCTTTAATAGAAGTCACACATGTGGAAGACTTTTATTATTTATGATGATACTCTTTGTGCTGGCGGGGTACAGTCATATCACACAGCACACACGCACACCAATTTGTTTTATTATATTAATCATCTTTTAGACTTACATTTTTATACCAGGCACGTATTACAATGTGATTCATTTCTATAATAATAATAATAAAAATGTAAATATAAAACTACATTTTTTAAATGTATAGAGTGTAAAAAATATAAACGTTGTATTAAAATTGTGTTATTAAATTGATACTAATACGTCATTTATTCATAATTTTCTATTATTTAAAATATTTGTAATTCAGTTTTGTATATATTTGTTATTTAATTATTTACATATTGTTTCTAATATTCATATTATTTATGTAACTGGACTTGACCTTTTAAAGTTTTTTAATTCCTTTTGATTTTGTCGATGAAACTTTTTTGTTTTTCTAAAAAAAGTCGCAAAATCTACAAACGTTCAAAAAACGTAAACAAACCAGTACATAATGTAAATAAGTTACAAGTCACGTAATAAGAATATGTGAAAAACTAAGTTTTGATAAAAATGTCAGATAGAAATCAAGAAAATTCAACGCGACTAATATTCCATTTTTGAGGACATTGACACATCCAACACCACACAGCATCCAAATGTATCTTAAGCTAACTGTACAGACTGACCCTTCACCTATTGTATACATAGCATTAAGAAAGTTAAAAATATACCCATACACAATCACAAATACACACATACTTATTCACACCAGTCTTATGAAAATATGCGCAAATGCATACATGACAGACAGCTGGGGAAATGTGAGGTGAAGGAAAAAACACTGATAAACAGAAATGCAGACTAATTTTAGAGGGTCACGGATGATAATAGCCCAAAGAGCAAAAGTGGAACTGGAGAGGCGGGCACCAGCACAGCTGAGAGCCCGAAATACAACCCGTCGCTCACAAACTTCCTCCAATCCCATAGACCCCTGAGTCAGTGAAAGAACTGTGATTGGTTAACTTACACGACACGGCGGCTGTGATCGCTATAATAGAGATGATCCCACATTGACAACTGTGAGAAGTGTTTTAGCGTTTAGTCTAAAAGCCTAATGTTTTTTGGATTACGGGGAGCATCGCCTCAGTGAGGTATGTACACAAATACATCCGGGTTAAGATACGACTGAGGCTTTCGTATTTGTTCTTTAATGAAATTGTAAACATTTTTCACATCTGTGGTTATCGGCGTCTTCTACACGAGCTTTACACATTTTCTGTGTTTTTAGTTGGAGCAAGATGCACTGGTTTTACATCGCGGGTTGGACTCCGAGGAGGAACGAGAAAACACTTCTGCTGCTCAGAGGATCTCGGCTTACACCAGCGACAGGAATCTGACGGCCGGGTGTGTGAGAGGCGACGGGCGTCACAGATCTGACTCTGATCTCCACACATGTCCCCCTCAGTCAAACGGTCACGTGTCATCTGAGGTGGAACGATTGAAACTCACACAAGGTGTGGAGACTGATGAGAAGCGCGTATCACGTTCCTTCATTGAGGGAAATGGAAAGCACAAGGGTTCGAACATTGAGCCAGAAGAGAGAAACGATACGATTTCAGAGTTTACTATGCCGTTTGCTCCACTAAGCACTGGAAATACTTTTCCCCATCATGGTGCATTAAAAGAAGACGTTTCTCAAGCTGATGTTTCTCACCAAGGGATTATTATTGATACCTGCCTTAAACCTTCAATCGAGAGTGGACACGATTTAAAATATAGTGACGATTCTTCTGAAGACCGCTTTGTAGATCTGTCTTCATCTTCATCATGTGGTCCTTCTCTGAGGGACTCTGGGATAAAGTACAGCAATACATGTGACATCCGTAAAGAGCTTTCTAACTTCATTTTACTCACGGGAGAGCGTTCCGTGCTTTCCGAGAACAAACGGGTTGCATACGTCACTTTAGATTTGGATGAACCCATATATCTGAATCGTTTATCCTTTTCCAACCACGTCAACACTGAAAGGCAAAACTGCAGCTGTGCGGCGCAACCTAAAAAAGACAAAATGCCTCATAAAAGTTCTAAGACGTCAGACGGAAAAGCACGCTCAAAGCATAAGGACAAACCGGCAGACCCGCATGGGATTCATACATCAAAAAAGCAAGAGAAACCACCGTCGGAAAAGAAAGCTGAATTGCAAGCAACTGGTTGTGAGGATGGTGCAGTTACCGTCATCGAAACCATTGTCATAACGGAAAATATCACTCCTAAAGCCCACGGGAAGAAGAAGAAAAAGCACGTGCAGCATGGGGCAGAAAAAACAGAGACTGAGTCGACTACCAGAGCTGCTCAGAAGAACACAAACAGCAAGACTGAAAACCTTGAAGTAAAGTTGGCGTCAAATGGTCTGGATAAACCAGATGCTCATCTTTCCACCAAGGTGGAAACTGGCGACAAAAATAGCACGCAGAAACCAATGTCAGTGAGACCCAAAGTAGAGGCCAGTGGTTGTAATATGGCCAAAAAGATGGTCCAGGCCGACACAGACACGGGTCAGAAAATCATCCCTGTTAAACCCAAAGCAGACATTAGTGGGATTGATGTGGCCAAACATCTAAATCTGACATGCAACTCGTCTCAGAGCATGTGTTTATCTGGCACGATAAGTGATGACATCAAACGCAGACGGATCGCAAGTGACTTGCCGGGAACAACTCCTGTAAAGACAAGACCACAGCTGCCCGCAATTTTTCGCCAAGCAAGAAAAGATGGAGAAGAGGTTACCAAGAGGGCTTACAGTACGGTGGTCAAGCAGAAGGCTCCAACACCAAAAGAAGGTTCCTTAAAAGCTTCATAAATCATAGATTTAGTGTGTGTGATCAATTATAAGAAAATAATTCATTTTTATTATTTATATATAGTATTATTTGTTTATACACTCTGATATATGCCGGGTTGTTTCAACACATGGTCAAGTCAAATCTCCCAGAAAATGTCCATGCCATGGTTTGAAACAACCCGGCATTTTGTGTATATTTGAAGGTTTGTCTTGTTAAACATTGATATATGGAGTTTGTTGTAAAATAAAATGCTGATATTGATAGTGATAATGTTAAAAATGATGTTGTAATATTTACGTGTTTTTTGTAGTTGTGGTCCCGCGTATAGTCTCAGAGATCCAGGCTGAGCCATTACACGCTGACCCTCAAAGCATCTCCCTGTGGTGCCGGTTTAACCCAGTTCCACATGATGCTACTATTAAGTGGACTAAAGAGGGAACAGTACAGTCAGAGAGCAAGAAAGGGTAAGGATGGTCACCAACACTTAAAACGTTTTTTCACAGCGGTGCCATCGAACAACTTTTGGTTTTTCAAAGAACCTTTCAGTCTGCTGAACCTGTTTCCACTAGAAAGAACCACAGAATGGTTTTGTGGATATTATCTTCTTTACGAAATCATACACCCAGCAAAGACCCTTTTAAAAACCTTTGTTTTTAAGAGTGCAGGACAGGGGTTTGATTTCCCCCCAAGATTGATGAATGGATGAAATGTGTCCCTTCCTCAATTGCAGAGGAGACTTTGGATAAGAGCGTCTGCAGCGTGTTTAAATGACTTTTTCTCCACTTGGTGGAGCTCGGCTCTTATCTGAGCTTCTGTGTGTTTTGGCAGAGATCACATTCAACATCAGCACAATGGTGAATCAGCAACATGGTGTGGGAGCACATTGAACCTTTTATATAACCGAGTGATTCATTCCCAATATAAACACTGACTATGCTCCGAAAAGGACACTTGCTTTGGCTTTTCACTTTTGAGCTGTTTTGTTAGATATTGTTGTGTTTTTATGTATTCATAATTAAGGGGTTAACGGTTTTAGTCTCTGTTAACCGCCCAACTCAGCGTTATTCGTAAAGCCATGACTGATGTGTAACTTGTACTCAATGGTTGTTATTGAAAGTTCGGTGAAAGGCTTTTCGTTTTTCCGCAGTGAAGGAGACGAAGAGCGATTCACCCTGACCATTCTGAAGGCATGCAGTAAAGATCTGGGACTGTACAAGAGCACCCTGACCACCTCCAGCATCTCTGTGTCTACATCAGAATATCACCTCACTTCTGAGGGTGAGCCAGCATAGGCTGCTTTCCCAGACCAATTGAGCGTAGCTGCCTATTTAAGATGTTATAAATTAAGATTTTCAATTTGCTAATGCACTCAATGACTTGGCAAAAAGTGTAAGATTTAGGTGACATTGTGAAGCATTAACAGAATGATTGATGAGATGAAAAGAGATCTAGCAAATTTAAGACTTTATTCTTCATCACAACAGCAAAAGTGATATCCAGAGGGTCATATTTGAAGCTTAAGTTCGAGAACCATCAACATTTGAAGTGTATGGTACAAAATGGAGAACACACTAAACATTTAAGACGAAATAATTTGGCAAAAAGGCAAACCACAGCAAATCAGGGAAAAAGAATTTTATTGTATTTTACCAAAAATGCATAAGATAAGAAAAAGGTCACAGGCAATAAAACATAAATTGACAATCTTTTTTTTTTTTTAATAAAGTTTAGAAGAAACGGCTTTTTAATTTTAAATGTATTAATTTGGAATGAATGTACAGTAATTGAAGAAATTAATATAAATTAATGAATAGAACTGATGTTATTTACATTTACATAGTAATGGTAATTTAAAAAAAATCTGTAATACATTTCATAGAAACAAATATACATTTTAATATAATTTAATATATTTGAATAAAGTGCAAGACTTCTAAAGTTAGACATCATATACATTCATTTGAATAGTAATGTAATAAAAAATATGTTATTCATTTTATAGAAAAAATATGAATCTTAATATATTTCATCACAGCTCAAAGACACATTTTCTAAAGTGTGACATCAAATAAATTGATTAAATAATGATTTAATGTAATAAAAACCTGTTAATACATTTTATAGGCCTAGAAGAAATTCACATTTACATTTTAATGTCAATATATTTTTAAACAAAGCAGAAAGACAATTTTGGCCACAGCTGCATACTTATAGTTTACCCACATTTATAACAAGTTATTTCATCTCATTTGATTGTAAAACACATCTATAATATTTGGAAGAAATATAACCTAGAAAGAAAGCCAGATGAATTACAATAAATCTACACACTATAAATCTAACTCCATTTCATTGCAGTTCTCATGGAACTTGTCATCCCAAGTCACGATCAAACAGGTAAACGGCCTAAATTTCGCCTTCCCCTCAGAAAAACAGATATAAGTTTGATAGATTGTGCTAGAATCTTACAATCCACCTGTAATTCATCACCCAGCCGAGCCCAGGACTGTGGAAGGAGATGAGGAGAACATCCAGTGCACCCCGCTTTTTTTTAAAGAAGATTTTCTGTCAGATCAGTACTTTGGGGAAAATCAGCCCGCAAGCATCGTAACAGAGAAAATTCATTTTGGTGAAGGAATGCACCGGAAGGCCTTCAGGACCACTCTGAGAGAAGGCAAGCTGCCACGTTTCAACCCCAGCCATCCCTGCGTCCTGAAGGTCCACAATTCCATTGGCTACGGGACCAAAAACACCGAGGAGCTCGTCCAGAAGAACTACAGTCTAGCTGTGGAGGTGAGAGTGGGCTTTTGTCAAAAGTTCATTTTTTCATTGAGAATGTTCAAGAATAAACTTAAAGACTAATGGCTGCGTTATTTTATATTGTTTCTCAGGAATGCCACGTGCAGAATACTGCTAGAGAATATATAAAAGCATATAATAATGTGGCCAAGAATGCAGAATCGTTTGGTGAGGTGCCAGAGTAAGTTTAGCAGAACTTGTTGTGTCACAATGAAGATAAATGCATAGATGTAAATTCAGCTGGTTTGCAGTGAAATGATCATAGGTTTGCTTCCCAGAGAACACAAAAATGAAAAGTTGATTTGGATAAAAGCATCTGCCGAATGCATTAAAATAATTTCTTAAATCTCAAAGTCCAAATTTAACACAAACATATAATTTGATTATTTCCCCAATTTTATATCTTTCTGTGAAATTCAGAATTGTATTAAAATACATATACATTTCCCAGAATCATCCCCATTTATCTGGTCCACCGGCCCTCTAATGACATCCCCTACGCCACCCTGGAGGAGGAGCTGCTGGGAGACTTTGTGAAGTATTCGGTGAAGGATGGGAAGGAGATCAACCTGATGCGCAGGGACTCGGAGGCGGGTCAGAAATGCTGTGCATTTCAACATTGGGTATACACTCAGACCGAAGGAAACCTGCTTGTCACAGATATGCAGGGTAAATCACATAACATCCATTTCACTTTGGCTTTCTCATCCGCTCAGTTGGCACTGTGTTATCAGCGCAAATGTCATGGGTTTGATTCTGTATTATGTTGTTTTAACACAAACAGTACCTTGTGTGAACAGCTCTTTATACATTTATCAGACATTTGGTTGATGCATACTTGTTAATGCATATCACACACTCAAATGTTGTTTTTTACCCCAGGTGTTGGTATGAAGTTGACAGACGTTGGCATTGCCACCTGTAAGAAAGGGTAGGTCATGATTTAAAGTAAAACTGTCACGCATAGGAACTATATTATTCTATAATAAGGTCAATAAAGAAAACTGAAGCATTGACAGTGAAAATATATTTTTATTTTTGCAGTTATAAAGGATTCAAGGGAAACTGTGCCACTTCTTTCATCGATCAGTTCAAGGCTCTGCATCAGTGTAACAGATACTGCGAGTTATTAGGCTTGCAGTCTCTGCAGCCCAAACCCAAACCCAAACGGACTGTTCCTCCAAAACCAAAAGCGCAACCTGCACCCAAGAAAAATCCCTTTGGCTTTGTGCTGAACGGCAAAGCCTGACTGAAGAGAAACACTGAACTTTTGCTTTGAGTTTGAAGACTCATGAAGATGTTTGGTGAGTGTTTCTGAGATTTCACTTTAAACCTAAGATGCTGAAAGAGATGATATTCATCGGCGAGGACGTTTGTTTTGTTGAACATTTTTGTTATATTTTGAAAGAGGCTGTTGCTTATTTTTATATAAAATAGTTCTTTCTTTCTTTCTTTCTTTCTTTCAGAAAATGAATCTAAAGATTTTGTAATTGATTTATGAATTTTCAGCCTAATTTTCAGTAACATTTGCAACGTTGAAATTTGTATTTTTTTATGGTGTTAGCTTTTTGAAGTGACCTAAAAACCTTTAGAGATGCCTACTGGTGTTTTAGGTTAGATACGCCAGTTTTTAATAACAACGAACTGGAAACTCTTGTATTATGTGCAATAAAAGGGCATGTGAAAAGTGAAGCGTTAGCAATATCCTCGATATGTTACCACTTGACATTTTTAAAGGTAAAACACTGTGGACTACGTTTTATAAATGATGACTTTAACAATCACCGCTTTGTGCACAGTCAACCGTCATCGGATGTTTGTGTATAAATCAACAGTATGTCGATGGTCTCATAGGAGAATGATGGTGTGATTTAGTAGTGAATACGATGTTGTGGAAGAATTTGTGCTATTGCGGCTGTAAACAGCTGTTGATTTGCCTTTTCAAGAATGACAAGCTCTCCACCTTCGCCTCTCGATCTTCCAAAGTCAAATGACTTTCAGTATTGACTCATTACTACATATAAATGCGCGCACACACGTAAAGTTTGCTGTTGTAAAGCTTTGGCTGTAAAACTGTAATCCCTAAAATGGATTGAAGCTGTGACTTATTTGCATGCACATTGTTTCGCTAGTTCATGCAAATCTAGATGATCTAGCTCTAGAGTCTTATTCTTTATAGTCCGCATACTGAGAAATCAGCGTTTGGGTTGCTTTGCCAAGTCGGGATCGAGGGTTATCAGAAGCTGGGCTTGTTTGGACCACAGTCCTTCTATGTTGACTTTTTGTTGTTGTCCTGTGAGTGATTTGTGTACGTATATTTGTGTACTTCACAGAAGAAATGAAAGTTTTTAGCCTTTGATTTGGTTTATTAAAATAACATTCATGATCGTTGTCTCAGTTTTATTGTGTGTAAAAGCTTTTATATAAGCCATATGCATTGGGTCTGAATGCGTTTCATTTACCAGATTCAGCACGCTTAATGCATCACACAGACTCAAACATTGACATGACGCACATTTCATAAAGTTCATACATCAAGACCAGGTCACCCTTTTCAAATTTTCTTTATTTCAAAATTGTTACACATTTTCCCCGGTCAAACCAACTGAACAGTTTTCTTGCGGTGCCTTGTCGTGTACAATATGAGAGAGTTGCATCACATGTGTGCGTATTGTACCCATTAACCCGTCTGAAACGGTAAACTGGGTCAGTGGGCATACCTACAGTACCGCAGACATGCCATCTGTTTCCGCCAGTCTATGATCAATCGAGGACGCTGTCAGAGTCATAATAATAACCTCACAAGTATCCACATCTTATGATCCCACGACACAAGTCCACAACCTTCGAGTGCCTCTGCGTCTCCGATTGGCCGATGAGGTTGTGAGGTCACACCGTGGCTATTTAGTGTGATAATGGCGTTTGACAACACAGTATACAAACACCATTGTCACACTCCAGAGCTCAGGAGGACAAAAAGTGACACGGCCTAAAAATAAAGATAAAAATCATATGGGGAGGAGAAAAGTCATGTGAACTTTTCAACCATCAATGTTATAAGAAAAAGTACTCTAGAAGTGGTTATATGACCTAGCAACCTTGTCTTTACCTTAATACTACAGCAACGCTTAGATATTTATAAAAATGTTGGGTATAAAAATATGCAAGCATAGTGTTTTCGTTACTTAATGAGAATGTTAGTAAAATGTTATTTTTGTTAGCTGGGTAAACGCGATGTTTCAGAGAATTTTGATCTCGCATGTTCACCCATTTTGGGTATTGTAATTGTGAACGACTATGAGCATTTAAACCTTGGTTGGCTTTTCTCTTGTCTTTCTGAACTGACTCACACTTTAGTCATGTGCAGATGTTATATACCTGTATATAGATTACACATTTTTCTCTGCACGCTGGAGTAGATGTGAAATGGGGAACCTCTCCACATGGCTGACCCGTGACCCTGAACAGCCATTTGTGCCATGACCTCCTATTCAGAATTTCACAAATACAACAGCGATCTAAACATCCCTTAAGCAATAAGTTATATGTGGTTGCGCATTACACACCTGCTTTTTTTTGAGTTTTCTTTTGTCTAGCAAACATGATTTTACAGTTGCGCTATCTTCGTGTAAAATAAACGTAAATCTTTTTGGGAGCGTAGATGAGATCAATTACTTTTGAGTATCAAATCACATTTTTTTGAAAGAACCACGAATATAACAATATTGTAGATTCAAGTTTATGACTTTCAATCTTATATGAATGTTCTCAAATATTTGTATTGCTCATCTATATCAAATGATTAAAATGTCGCTATTGTTGCCCATTGGTTTTTCTATAGACAGGTTGAGACTTACCACAAACCCTGGTCGAGTAAAGATGGCCGATCCATATGTCTCTTCGTGCAAAAAGTGAACTGAAAAAGAAAAACATTTCACGAAACTCTCCCCGCGCACCATAAACTCGCTCACAGCAACAAGTCGACTCTCTAAACAGAGTTTACAATGACTGATCATTTCACTCTCCGTTAACCTTCCTATATGTACCAAGAGGGGGTTTAGTCAAACAGTTAGTGCTGTTCTGAGATAAGCCTGGAGAGGTATTGATCCACGGTGACGTGGGGACGAGGTCACTAACCCAAAACCTGAGTGAGTGCTTTAGAAAAACATTGCAAAGTTCTACTTCCCTTTAAAACTCATCGTTTTCAAAAAGCTGGGGACTGATTCGAGGCCAGGACTTATAGATCAAGGGGTCAAAGGACACGTATTTGTAACCGTGGCAACAGTTATTGCTAGATAACTAGAAAGTGCACTTGAAATTCAATGCTCCGGCCTTTTATAATATTGTTCAAACATGATCATATGGAAAATGTTTGTATTATAATATTAAGTATTTTTATGAGAGCAAAATTAGAAATATTTTTTAAAGACTGCAGTAAAACAATCCCTAACCTGCTATTGTATAGTCAAACAACTGGCGAACCTCTTTCATTTCCAGGAAGCACTGACAAACGTACTATTGCTCTTTGTATGACATATCGCTTATTGCTCCCCGAACTTTTTGTAAGTCGCTTTGGATAAAAGCTTCTGCTAAATGACTAAATAAATGACTAAATGTACTACCTGTTTGTTAGCAACAGCCACAGCCAGTAAGGCCTACAGTAACCATACAGCACTGAATCTCTGAATCCAGCCTGCTTTCATGTGATGTTGGTATTGTAGCTCCAGGGGAGTTTGGCGCTGGACTTGTTTGCGATTGCAGACAGAGAGCACTTGATAAAGTGTACGGGACAGCAAGCTGCTTCTGTTTGCTTGTCCTTGGATCTGATAGCTGGCAGATTGCGCGTGTGAATGAACTGAGTTTCTTTCACCGATCGACAGAGCTCTCGCGCCACGTGCTCCAGGGAGTTCGATCGTATGTGCTACTAAAACACTTGAACGCCAGTTAATGATTCGACATATGAAGTTATTAAAAAAATGAAAGGATGAAATTACGATTAGTAAAAATTATATTTATAAAATAGTATATTTCTACAAAATACAGTATATAATATAGCCTACAAAATAAAGATCTCATACTTATCTCTAAAAACAATCTACGTCTAGAATATAGAAAATGCTGATGCAGATTCCAATGCCCATTTTAGGCTCATGCAATATTTAGCAGGCCCAACGTGTGCAACTACACAAACATTCATATGAATATGTATATAAATATAAACGTCATTCATTAAAAAACGTCTAGTTATTCGTCATATAAATGTATATAAATATAAATTTTCATTCATTTAAAGAACTTGACGAAATTTAAATTAGTAAAAAATTATATTTCTAAATTAATATAATACTATTCATTATATTATTACTACAAAACATATACTATAGACTACTACAAAATAAAGATCTCGTACGAACACCTTATACGATATAGGGAATTTTGAATTCAGATATCATTGCCCATTTTAGGCTCATATAAATATACATTTTCATTCATAAAAACTTGATGAAATTACAATGAGTAAAAAATTCTATTTATAAAATAATACAATAATATTAATTATATTAGTAATACAAAATAGACTACTACAAAATAAAGATCTCGTACTAACATCTTAACTATATAGGAAATTTTGAATGCGGATTTCATTGCCCATTTTAGGCTTATGCATCATTTAGCAGTCCCACAAACATTCATATAAATATGTATTTAAATATGAACGGTCATTCATTAAATAATCCTACAGTTACGCATAATAACAAATTTCATAAATATAAACGTTCATTCATATAAAATTCTAGAATCTAGCTCTCTATCTAAAAATAATTTGAATAAAATATGTTGGCAACAGATAACCAATATAAAAAGCATCTATGATACAAAACAAACATTTTATAATAACACCACATTTAAAAATCTTCATTTTTGTATGAATTATATAGGTTAGTCGTGTTGATGCATTAAGTAGAAAATCTCAACCCAGCACAGCCTTGAACTAATTTCAAAGTCTGATTGTTGACAATATTTAACCCATTACCTTCAACAGGTCAAATCAACAAACTGCAGATATGCATAAACTAACTACACCCCTGCACTGAAGTAAGATTTTCAATCCTGTTTGTTAGATTTTTTATTTACTTTACAAACTATACCTGGAAAGGTTTATCCTAACCTTCCATTAAGGAGCGAACCCAAACTTGAACTAAAACCCAGATTAATAAAAAAGGAATAAAACTAAAAAGTTGTTTGAAAAATGAGCACATCCTCAGGAGGTTATACACAAATGACATAAATATTAGTTGGTAATTAATTCTCATAACATTTCCTTGAGCAAATATCTTTCAGATTTTTAGTGTGTCTATAGCTCAACTGCTGTAGCATTGTGTAGGATTAAACCCAAGAAACATACAGTATACTGATAAACGTGAATACCTTGAATGCACGTAAGTCGCTTTGGATAACAAAACATCTGCTTTGAAACTTTTCCCATACTGTAACACAGTAAAACAACAGCATGCCCGATTCTATTTATCAGTTTATTTTGAAGGAAGTTATACCAATTGCAAGGTCTTGCGATGAGCAGGATCCAAGACAAAGTAAATGTTCGTCATCAATAAAAAACAACAGCCCCTACAAAAGAGAAAGGGTCGTTGAGAGCAATAACATGAATCATATTATCACAAACCTACAGAGCCACCATACAATTCAAGTGGCCCGAAATGTGTGAGTGAGGAGAGATACAGAAGAACAGAAAATACAAAAAGAATCAGTCTGAAGTCTTACTCCAGCTGGAGTTCGCTTCTACAGAGCTGATCCAGGAACAGCTGCCAGCTTGACCTTTCCCATCCACAGCAAATAGGAAGAGCAGGCAGGCTGACTCCAGATCAGGTGAAGGTGCAATGCTTAATCTGCAAACCTGCTTCACGACTGACATGTTAGCAGCAGGCAGATTATAAACCACAGATATTGCACCGAGTGCCATCAAAGAAACAATATATAATCACATTCAAGTTCACATCAAAACAAAAACAGGTGACATGATCAATAAAGTGCCCGTTTAGGTTCGGTGGTGTTAGAAGAAAGAAAGAAAGAAAGACTAAGAAAGAACGTTTACATACTGAAAGTCTGCAAGACTCGCAGTGTTGAATCACAGCGCTTTTTAGGATAGCTTCACTCTACGTGTTGGAAGTATTAATGAGAAACGCACAGTAAAAGAATCCAACCCTTCCTCACACCAAACTCATTTACAGCATTATGAACAGATATAATCATAATAATTAAGAACAATATTTATTACAATTTAAGAAAACCCTCATTTTCATGTCAAATGCATGTCCTTGTTCATCCGTCTTTCCGATCTCACTTTCCACCAAGAAGGAGAATAGTTTTATAATTACTACGTAATCATATTGAAACACAAGATACATGTTCATGCCAGTTTCATAGCAATACAATAACCATGATGATCATGTTTTTTTGTTTGTTTGTTTTTCCGTTACCCACGATGATATGGATATTTATTCGAATATAGCCGGGCCGCTGATGCATTTTCGTTTAAAACAGTAAACCACATTGTTAGTACAAAGATCCGACACGGTAAGAATGATAATAGTGATGTTAACAGCAAAAATAAACGATTTAAAACAATTATTAACATCCCGTTGGCGTTGCAAAAGATAAAAAACGAATCCTCGAGTAACGAAGGGGAAACTTGGCGCGGTGGACAGAATGAGTGAGGATGATGCGGTGCCCCCTTCATCCTGGCTGTAGTTCCTAAGGTAACCTGATGGTAATAAGACCTGATAAGAGAGTTCATTGTTGCCTCTTCGCTGAAGTTTACGATCGCGATATGCAGAAACGGGATTGGTCGCGGTGGTCGTTATGATGTATCGAGGCCGCACCCACTCCGAGGCCACACCCACTGAGGTTTCATCAAACGCTGAAGTGTATCCCAGCAAATTCTTTAGCGTTTGCATCGACGGTAATTCAAAGAAAGAAAACAGGTGTTGGGAAGGGATACGTAGAGTCGTTTGGTGTCTCGGGAAGGGGTAAACAGCCAATGGCATTCCAGCTAGACAGATACATGCATATACTGTGTGACAACACACGCCTGCGGCTGCTGGGATCTGGCTGTACAATGGCAACTCGAGAGAGTGTGTGTATGTGTGATGATAAGTTTGTGTTTGTTGTACATGTCTCTGCTCATCGGTTGCCCTAGGCGATCAGGTGTGTATAAAGCGATCTCTTTAGTCAACGCCCTCGAAGCCTTGGGCGTTCTCCACCGCCATCAGAAGCTTTTCCCGCAGGTCATCAAATGACTCGTAAGTGGGGAGGTCCAAACGGTTAAAGCTGGAAAAGCAAAACAATATTAAATATTATTATCATGTAATGTGAATCGTCTTTTTTGAATGTTTATGAATATTTAAGCAATCGAGTCCATGACATGTCAACAGTAAGAGCATGTTGTGCTGCTAGAAATAGTAATAATGCTGTGGGGGATGTGTATTCAGAATAAAGCAAAGCTATTGACCAATCAGCATCCAGGACTGGAACTACTGTGTTTTAACATGGAAAATTAAACTTTCATGAAATCATTTTTAAAAATTCTTTGTGTACATTAAGTATGAAATCTTGCCTACCATGTGTGAGCACGAGGGAGTTTGTCAGGTGTTCCCCACTGCTCTATAGTAAACAGCTGTGGCCCATTGGAACCTGCAAGAGATCACATGATTCATCAAGGACCAATCAGGAGACGGCAAACTCGTCCCAGAGGGTCTCAAGAGGGTCAAGGTAAGAGTTGAAAACAGAGGAAGCTGCTATAAATCTTCATTAAAACATGATGAAAAATAATAAATGATTATGTTTGGATTCAATTGCATTATTCCTTGCAATCAACTACCGTAGAGTTCAGCGAAGCCATTCATTGGCACTCTGGATGTTCCCGTGACAAACTGCAGAAGTCTGATCCTCTTCTCTGCATCCATTAACAACACAGCCTAGGATGACGACATGAAAAGATGCATTAAATGACAAATCAACTTTCATCTGTTCATTTCAATGGCAATAGTGACTTCATAACATATATGAATCAGACACAGAGTGTTCTTTCCTTCAAATAAGGTACGTTTTGCTTTATTCATTTCTACGATTCCTTACAACCGACTGCAAACATTTCATGCAGCAGCTCAGTTGCATTTCTAGTTTTGTTTTAGTAATATTTCTATTCCTAGAAAGGAAGGAGTCGTGAAAGGACAGGATATTTTGTGACATCATAATATCATTGTTTGTCCCAAGGCTTCAGTTTCGGGTGCAGATTTACTTATGAACGATGTATTGCAGAGTCAATTTGTGTGTATTTGAGTGTGTGTGTTTCTGGCTTCAGACAGCAGATAAGAAGTTCATTATGGTCTCTCTAACTCTTTCATCAGAACAAACACTCGATGAACCTCACATCAAACTTTGATCGGTCACTCTCTGATGTGGACATAACATTAGGTCACACACACATACACAGGCAGAATACAATTTTAGACGTTTTACTAGATTTATAAGGACAGACTAGCTTGTCTGGAAGGAGACTTAACCCTTGCAAGAAGTGAAGCATCCTTCATGACCTTATCTATTGAGGATCAGCGGAGAAGTGAGGAGATGAGGAAGAATGATTTTAGAAATGAGATGGACAGTACATACCTTCCAGAACCACTGGATCACAGGATGATTGGGACAGTAGCCGTTCTTATAGATGGAGTGCTGTCTCCAGTCATTCACATCCACATCTCCCAAACCACACATCAACAGCTGGAGACACGGAACACTAACACTTACACAAAGCAAAACTAACACCAAATTAAAACATTTGACAACTAAAATAAAAAGTAGAAAAAATAGAAACTGTACATCCCGCGTTCATTAAACATGGAAATAACACTAGATGCCAATAAAAAACTTACACATATTAAAGAATAAAACGGAAATTAGCTTTAAGCATAACTTCAAATAAAAAACTACTAAATAACGTAGTCACTAAGTCAGATCGAAGAAGAAAAAGGATTAATGAAAATTACTAAATTAAACTAGAAAGAAACACATAAATATCATAGTTTTCTACCATAAGCATCATTCTACAGAGATTTTAGACAGGGAGGATGCAGTCTCCATGACAACAGCAAAAATGAGTTATTGATACGTGGGAAGTGAACGGTTACTGTACCTCCAGTTCGTTTTCATCAAAGATCTTAAGCAAATCGATAGGAATGAGCTCGGTGAAACCCTGTGAAACCCAAAAACAAATCGGAACATTCTTTAATAGGCATGTTGTCATTTAGTTATCAGGAATAAGCTGATGTTTGCTGCCACATAGTGGCAACACATGCAACTACAGATTGCCGTGTATTCGGGTTGTGATTTCATACCTCCAAAAAGGCGTTCATCTGCTTTTGAACCCTGTTCACAAATCGCCACTGAATCACCAAACTGTGCAGGGTAAAGAAAAGAACGATGTAGGAGGAAGTCACTTCAAAATGGGCCCCCATTGACTTTCCATAGTATCAATAAACATGACCGTGGAAAGTCAATGGGGCACATTTTGTGAATTTTGTGAAAAGTGAACTACTCCTTTAGCATAAATCTTAATTTTATTAACATAGCAGACAAATAAGCATACTTAATATTTAAACTTAAAACACGTAAATGTTGAAAGGCTTCATTTAAACTCACTCTATGTATTCCTTTTTGTTGTCATTGGTTACAACCATGTCCGAACCACTTGGCTTCAAATCCACCTGGTATGTCTATGAAAACATTAAAAAACATAATTATTATAGATGTATTTATTTATTTATAATGTTAATTATCATCAATGTCTATAAAGAACATTATCAACTTACTTTATGCAAAGCAGCTAACATATAACGCTAAGATTTTTTCGATTTAGTTCACACTTTAAATTCAACTTATTGTATGTTACCTGTCCAAAGTTGTCTTCATCAATGCAGAACCGCAAGTCCAGTTCTGTGGGATCGTTCTCCAGAATCCATTTTAAAGAGTTGTAGTATTCACTGTCCTATAGTTAATAACATAAATAAACAGTTTTGTGTTGTTCTGTTATTTTAAGTGGGTTTACTTGGTTTTTATATGTTAGTGGGGCCCTAAACTTGAATGCACATCAACTCATGGAGACCAGTGTCACAAAAGCTTACAAATTGTACAGAAGGATCATTTTTGAAAATCTAAAAATGCACAAAGTTTTCTATGTTCTTTAGGTTTAGGGGATAAAATATACAGTTTGCACAACTCATTACGCCTATGGACTGTCCCCACAGAGATAATAAAACATACATGTGCGCATGTGTGTGTGTGTATATAAACGTACCACTGACTCCATATCATTTAGCGTGATCTGCTTGCCCAGCATCATTTTATAGAACGGTCGAATGAAGAAACCTGAGATACAAACAACGACATAGTAACTTCTTTAAGGAAACAAGCACCAAACTAAATTAAACAAACAGCATAAAAACAAAACCATAAATGAAACCTAAAAAAGGTCTGTTTGGCCGTCAAAGGTAACAGGTTCACGTACCATCCAATAGCTTGCCGTGATACACGGCCATGCCAGCCACCCGTCCAATGAACTTGAAGTATGAGAGGTGATCTTCATTACAGAGGCCGGAGTTTGAATTGATCTGAAGTGTGTAGTTATCCCTGCAGAAGAAAGAAGTTAAAGGTGCTGTGTTTCATTTTTTGGAGGATCTTTTGACATATATAATACAATATAATATACATAGCTATGTTTTCAGAGGTGTATAAAGACCTTACATAATGAACATTATTTTTTCATTACATTGAATGAGCTATTTCTATTTACATAAACAGCGCCCCCCTTGCATGTAATTCGCCATGTTGTTTCTACGGTAGCCCTGAACGGACAAACTGCTCTTCAGAGCGTGTTTTGTAAATAATTTATCTCCTTCGGCAAAGAAGCAAAAACCTGACAACATCTTAGTCCCGTGTCAGCCACCGTAGTGCTTTGAAAAGGAGGGGTGAACGGTGGCGTGAGCCGTTGATTGCAATTCGCAACTTTACCACTAGATTCCGCTAAATTTCACACACAGGGCCTTTAAATAAACTATGGTCCACCTGTTTTCTAATGAATGTTAAAGGACAAATCTAACAGGATAACAGATGTAGTCCCTGTACAACCGTAATCCACTTTCTTTCCTTTAGCACCAAAACAAGACGAACAGGCAGACATACACAAAGATAGATGGGAAACAGACACAGATGTGCTTATGCTTTGACTTTATGGTTTGGTCGTGAGCGGGGAAAACGCAAAACAACAGAAGGGAGGAGGCAAGTGAGACGGACTGGTCACCAAGACAATGAATCAGTTCTCAATGAAGGAGAAATGAAATATTAGGACGGATCTAACAAGAACAGATTTCAGGCCTGCTCACAGGTATATGATGATCTGACTACAAAACACTCTTTATAACATTGAGCCAAAAACCACAGATAATAAGAAAAGCTAACACGGTGAGGTAAAGCAGAGATGCACACTAGAAAGGATGCACGGAGAAGACAGATGGAAGTGGGAGGTTCAGTATTTTCCTTTGTTAAAATATCTGTCAGAACTGCAGACAACTTACGTGGCAGAATATTCAAACAGGCCGTAATAAGGGTTAAACATCTCTTTGGAGAGCAGGAAGAACCATTCTCTGGCCACGCCTCCATAGTCCAGCCCCTTCTCCGATTCAAACTCAATCCACAGACGAGCTTTCAGACTGTCTGGTCTCTTCAGAGACATGATGCGTCTGTATGACTCCTCGAAGATGTTATTTCTGTGAAGCTTCATCTCGAAGCGGTTAGGAATATCTGCCTGTGGAAGACAAAGAGAGAGAGAGAACATTACTTAAAGTTACATCCTGGTAAATGAATCATAACATGACAAAATACCGTTCATCATATCACCGCTTCACACCAACATTTCAGCCTAGAATTACTGTATATTGCCTGAAACAATCACAGTTCTGAGCTACGTTTCTGTCACGTGAAGAAGAATTTAACACCCGACGGAAAAAATGCTCCTCGCCAAAGATTTCACACAGAATACATTAGTGCGTCCAGGAATACAGCAAGTGAGGAAAGAGCTCACGGCGATGTCTAGGAAACACTTTCTTCAATGCTTCTTACCGGCTTCTTTAATTTCTTTCTGAAGTAGTCGTACTTCTGCTTGAATTCTCTGGAATACGGCACAGCCTAGGAATAGACAAACAAATAACGTTCACACACGGACTCTCATATTCTGGAGGCGTTACAAGGACATGCAAGAAGTTTGAAACATGATAAAAAAACAAAGAGAAATGGTGTGGTGTTAAATACGGGTCGGGGTTAAGAATTCATTTCTGGTGCCTTTTCTGTCCAAGCTATGAAAATGAACCATGATTTTACTATAGTAAAAGTGTAGCGGTCTGACTACAATTCGTTTATTACAAAAAATCATGGTTCATTTGGGGCTACCACGGTTTATTTATAGCCACTATGTTTTCTTAAGGATGCTTGACCATAACTGCGACAACCACCTGGTGTCCACCCTTGTGGTTCATTACAAATGCCAAGCGTTAGAAGACAAGGGAGAGAGAAATAAGCTAAAGGTGATGACAGAGATTAAAAGGCACTCACGGGTCCTGTGATGGCGGGACTTTGCAGTCTGGGGTCTTCCCACTGTGTCTTTTTGGTATCTGAGGAGAAGAGCAATTTTTGTAAATCAACATCACTTCCTTTGTTGTTGGTCTCTAGGAACAAATGTTAAGTTAAAGGTGAATGATTAAAAATGAAGATTAATGCAATTCTAGCTAAATATGCTTGTGGTTGGCTATTTGTACTTTAATAACTGTCAAAAGTCTTTGGTCAAATTTGGTTATGCCAGTGGCACTAAAATGACTTTAAAAAGTCAAGTAGGAGAAAGGTTAAGTGACACAGAATGTTATGGGATGAGCTTGTGTTTGGAAACAGCTGCTGTTGTCATCAGGTGTGTATCGACTGCACCTGGGTTTTAAAACACAGCAGGGAACGGACGTGTAGGACACATTTAATGATGCATGAGAAAACTGATCTCACTACTCGTGTTACCGTAAACATCTAAATAGCTATTGATCACACAAGTTACAGAAACAATGCGACAAATATGAACCTGAGAGTATATATATGTGAACCTGTTGATAATAAATACATAATACATATTTAACTATAAAATATTCAATAAAAAAGCATTTAATTAAAAATACTAAGACTATTATATAATTTTAAATCAATTTGATAAAATGATTTCCATTTTACTATGTTTTTATTTAACAAAAAAAGATGTTTCGAAAAAGTTAAGACAATTGAATGTAAGACTATAAAGAAATGATATGAAGCGACTAGTGCATTCAGACATTATAAATATCATGAATGATATTAAAACAATATCATTTAAATCGTGTCCTTACTGTGGTCGATGTAAAAGGTCCGACCATCTGCATGCACTCGTTCCTCCCACCCCGGCTGTACATTTAGAAAGAAAAGATTGAGATCAGACCACACCAACACACTGATATTTAACAACCACTGATACACAGACACAAAAACTGCAATGAATAACACGACACGAGGAAAGAACAGAAACATATGAAGATTCCTCATGTGTTCAGTGTGGGGTTTCCAACCCGGCATGCAGAAGAGCGCAGGCCTGTCGTTTTGTCATTCTCTCACTTCACAAACACACACACTGCCCCCCTCTTTTGAGACACGAGACCCCAGGACCATCAATGCCATGTTGATACCGACATCACAAGCAATTCTCAGGCCTAACATAGCACAGCCGGGGATACACGTCCAAACAGGCTGACAATTCATACACCACAACATCAAGGGAAGCTGTTTCATATCCCACACAGGGGATCCGGAGAGGAGACGAAACCATCCCTCACAACTGAAGGACCAGTGCTCAAGACAGTACGGCATCAACCAAAACTGGCATAGAATGAAGCACAGGATGAGCGCTGTGCAGTCAAGAGTACAGGAAACAACAAACTGATGGAAACAAAAGGTTCAAGAAAAAAAGAAAGAGATACGTGCAGAGAGAAATGAAGTATAGGGTCATTTCAGGTCAACTGGGTTTCATTTTAACAATGACACAATATTCCTGAATTCACCCGACAGAGAGAGAGATGTAAAGTCAGCGAGGACAATGTTAAAGAGACAGAGAGGCAGCAGGGTAGACATAAAACAGACAAAGAGCTCAACGATAAGATTCTGGAAACACAAATGTCACTGAATGTCTCCATTGGTAAGAATGGGCAATAAAATAAATCTTAAATAAAATGGTCTTCTCTGAAATTATATATATTTCTGTTTTATAATATATTGTGTATAATTGAAATATATAAGTTCAATAATGAAATTCTCCATCAAACACCACCTCATTGGCTGTCCTTGTTTTCTTTTTATCAGACTTTAAAAAAATGCCCAAAAAGCTACAGTAGCTAGTTTGTTTCAGGGTTTGTAACGCATTGTTTTTTAAAATGCCAACACAAAATAAATAACAAAATAATTTAAAGGGACAGTTCATCCAATAAATAAAATTCTGTCATAGTTTACTCTCCCTTGAGTTGTTTCAAATCTGTATACATAATTTTTTTCTGACAAACACAGAGAAAGATATTTGGAAGAATGCTTGTGACCAAACATTTTCGGCCACCATTTTTCAACAATAGCGGGAGAAATGACAATGGTAGTCAAAAGTTTGCTTTCCTACATTCTTCAAAATATCTTCTTTTGTGTCGAACAGAACAAAGAAATGTATAAAGAAATTCTTCCATCGATGGTAGTCAATGGTGGCTGAATTCTTCCAAATATCTTTGATCTGATGAACACAGAAATTGACACTTCATAACAACTCGAGGGGAAGAAAGGGAAGACTGAATTTTCCTTTCTGGGTGAACTGTTCCTTTAAGACGTCAAAAAAGTTGAGCCCTGCGGAGAAAGCAGAAACAGAGACAAACCAAAATGAGAACATGAAATGGAAAGTGACGCGTGACAGAAAGACAAAGAACATTGGAAAAGAGGGACAGTCATTCATGCCAGTAACGATAAAGAGGGGTAGCAAGGTCAAAGGTCAGACAGGCTGGTGGGCAGGCAGGTAAACACGCAGGCTGTGAGAGGACCGACCTCCTCTGGAAGATTCTGCAACAAACATCATCGAGCCCAGAGCACAGCATGTTTCCCCACGCCACCGAAAGACCAGAGAAAAATCACACACACACACCAGCAGCTTAGAGAGAACGACTGTAATGCTGGTTTAGAACATGGCACTCTGAAAACACTTTCTGGGAACTGGATGAAAAATATTTCTTTAAAAATATATATTTAGAGCAAAAATCTAAGGGTGTGAATATGGAAAAGGGTTAATAATGTGCATGACACTTTTGTATAAATACAGTACAGTGTTTCCCCTAGGTTTACGGCTTTGGGGGGTCTCTAAAAATGTTTTGCGGGGAAGGTCCGGACAATACTTTTTTAAATAATGTTAAATCGATCAATTGAATGTTTTATCAGGCTATTTACTTTATATTCTGATAGCCACAGTCTATATAAAACCTAGAAGGTCTGGTAACTGAGAAAAGGTGTTGTAGGCTCTGGTGCTGAAGCGATGTCCTAGTGGTCTATTTTAATATTTTAAAACTGACAACAAAATGTAACAACTGAAATGAATATATCATGAGTACTTGCGTACCAGTTGTTACTAACTGTCTTTCCATATGAACTGATTCTAAATATTAAAACATGAAAACATGCTCTTTACATGCTGATTATTCATGCTATTAATATCATAAATGCTATATGTAGATACAAGACGTTATGGTTTATAATCTGTCACAAACCTACGGCATACAGCAAACAGACAGATAAAAATACTGCTGCATTTTCGTTTACTTAAGCGTTACTGAAAAGGTGTCTGCGGGTATTGGTGTCTGCGGGTATTTATATGCGACATGTGTTCAAATGAAGCGCGTTTGGCACTTAATACAGATATTCGAAGATATAACGGAAAAATATAATCAACATAAATGTCCACGAGCGCGCGTGATGTGCACATCTCAGTTTTAGACGTGCTGCTCCATTTAAACCACAGAAATAGTCAGATTTTATTAGGGTTCATTATGTCTTGCGGTCCGGATGGAACGAAGGATAAGCTGGGTGAAAAGGTCATCCGGTGGTGACCGGACTGTTGCTTTGTCAGCGAATGTTGCCTTTACACCACCCTGGGAGTAATTTTGTTAATCTGTTTTTCAGGTGGTTGACGCGACATATTTTCCCACACGCGCTCTCTGTTCGCTGGTGAAAGTGTGCTTACATGTGTACTTGCATCGGGTCGGAACACGATACAGAGAGCAGAGTAGAATTGCAAAGGCGCGACCACGTAGAAATGACATGCCGCCATGTAAATAAGATAAATAACATAATGCTATTTAGTTGGTTTAATACGAGAACAATGTATAAACATGTTATATAGAAAAGGTAACCTTAAAAGACTTCTCCTGTGATCTGACGCTACATACATTTTTTTATCAACTTGACCTTCAAGGGGGGCAGGAAGTGCCGTTGGAGGGGCGGGGCACCCCCCTTAGGTAATGGTAGGGGAAACACTGCAGTATATGCTTCAAACATTGATGTAAATTAGACGAGCCCAATTCTCTGGTTAGAGCCTGTAACGTATTCCTTTATGAAGGTGAAATCCACATTTAAGGAAATAAAAATGAACCGCACTGTGCACAATTATTTGGTGTCTATGGATGCACTGTTTCCAGAAGCTCTGCATTCTTGAAGCCTGACAGCATGAAGAAATGCCAAATGTTGATTTTGCAACAAATGTCTGTTAGTGTTTTGTGTCATCAGGCTGTTTGGCTCTTCGTTGGCCTGACAATAGTCTGAAAAAGAATCCTCTTTTTTGTTCTGCACATCGTGTTTGTGTGATTATTGCGTTATATGGATGTTTCATTCGTATTTGTGCATCAACACAAGGTCACATATCAAACAGGGGTACTTATCTGCTGAAAGAACATGGATTTGTGGGTAATATGGCTCCAGCGTTCTTATTATACTCACAGGAAGTGGGCCGAGGTCACCGGGGTCTAGAGATGCTTTTGTCCTCATGTGAACGGGATACTTTAACCGTGGATCTTCCTGAACGAGAGAGAGTGAGAGAGAGGTTGAATTACACAACCTCACATTTTCCCAAAGGCTTTATCAGTAAATTGCATTCACTGTCTACTGCCAAAAAGCAATGATGCAACCAATAGGAAGGAAAATTGAAACAGCCGTGTATCTCCCATATCTCCATAGGGACATGTAGCACTTTCACACTTTTCATATATCGATTCATCTGAGGACTTCTTAAAACACATACAGCGTAAATCACAATTTACATGCGACTGGAGCAGATCCCAGTTTGTTGCGCGTAAACTCGATAGATGCAGAACAAAAAATATTGTTCGCGTTTTAAACGTGACCTATAAAAAAACAAGAGGATACAAGACATTTGACACAGAAAGACAAAAAGCGAATCTGTGTTGGGGGAAATTAGGGCGCCGGACAGAAACTGCAGTTCCCGTGTCAGACACCAGGTGGCAGAACGGATCTAAATGTGTAGGACATGCCTCACCCGGGGCATCCCTCCAGCTTAAGGGCATTCATGCTCGTTTAAGACTGTGTGTAGATCCGGGATAGCCCGTGTTTCCTCTAAACACTAAAATTCAAAGCTGAAATATTTTTGGTTAAAATAAACAAATATCAATTGGTTTTAATGGAAACTATAATGATGTCTACTGGTATGTGATGGGATTCTATTTGTGAGGTGTTATCTGGCCCTACACTAGGATACACTACAAAAACGAATTTACTATAATGTTAATAGTGTTAATGTAATTTGTAATGGAAAAAGCTAATGGTTCATAATAGTATTTTAATGGAAAGCATATTCAGTTTTGGGATGGTCTCTATTCCATCTTTTTACACTGCGCTGTGCACTCTGATATTTAGTTGGAACCCCTTTAACTTAGATTACATCATGTATTCACATTGGCATTATTGTTCTGAATTATGCCTGTGTCAGGAAAGCAAAAACCATTTGTGGGAAATCCTGGCCTGCTGAAAAACAACAAGAGAACAACCCTGCCAACAACACAATAGAAAATAAAGTAATGGATGCAATGGTTAAAATGGGAACTGTATTGGTTTTAATGGAAACTATAATGGGGTCTGGCATGTGATGGATTCTATTGGTAGGATGTTATCTGGCAGATGAATCCTACTAGAATAATGTCTAAAACACCCAATTTTGTAATGGTTTTCATGGAAAGCTAACGGTTCATATTGGTATTTTAATGGAAACCATTACAATTTCTGTGCTGGTTTCTATTGGCTTTCCATTGCTTTTTTCAGCAGGGTGGTCAGCTTATGGTCCATTTAGAGCCACACAATCACTAATATCACTAATATTTGCACTTTGTATCCAACAAAAGGATCTGCCGCTTATCTATATTTTCATCACCTACTATAGGTCAAAAAGATGCTTTTTCTCCCAATGACAGCAGAGGACAGAAACAAATTCTGCGAACGGACGCTGCAGGTGGATTTTGGCTGATTGATGTGAGAAAAGAAACGGCCAGTTAAGCTACAGGTCACGGAGTCCCTGCTGACAGGTAAAATAGTGCCAACAAGCCTTTTGTAATGTAGTAAACAAATGCTTAAGTGCGAGATATAAATAGATAATAGATGTGAATCCCGCTGTGTATAAACAGGACCTACATCAGCAAATAAGAGTGTAGGTCTGTGCCAAAAGCAAATGAGCCGTGATGCTCTGGCGACTCCGCACGCTTCAGCAAAAGACTCACGGGATACAATTGATTTCTATAAAGTTTGACGCTATTATGTACCTAAGCTGTGGTCACATGTTTTCCCACTTATTGCATTGCCTTCTGGGATTGCATTCATTGCAAATTAAGTGACAGGAATGTTGCTGTCCGACCTTTGATGCATTGAAATGCTGTCTATGTATATAGTTCACTAGGTTTAAGAGCTTGTGAGTGTTTGTCTTACCCAGGTGGTGGTTCTGCTGTTGTGGTCAATGAAGAACGGTCGTCCATTGGGCGCTATTCTCATTTCCCAGCTGGGCGGCAAGAAGCTGTGGTTTGACTTGTGCTGGGATTTGGGTGAGCTGTAGGGTGAAGGCTGTGGGGACTGAGGGTTTGAAAACGTGTCCTTTACGGCTCGCCGTACAGGGGTGTTATTGGCTCCCTGTGAGAAGAAACAGAAATCATGTTATATGAATTCATAATTCACCATTTCTAGGCATAGGTTTAGGTAAAATGTGTTTTTATCTATGTTGTTATAATTGCTTTCGATGTTTCCTCATCTGGAAGTCGCTTTGGATAAAAGCATCTGCCAAATGACTAAATGTAAATGTAAAACTATAATTTTTGTTTAAATCTCTCTAAAAATAACAAAATGTCTCCCAAATGTCAAATAATATACATTAATTTGCCGAAAAGATGCTCTGAATTTTTTCAGACCTCAAGTACTGCAAAGAAGTTCATATTCACTTTTAAGCAATACATTTACATTTAGTCATTTAGCAGACGCTTTTATCCAAAGCTGTAAATCAAAATAAATCAAATATATTCCATTACGTTGCACTGTACTTGTATGTGTGTAATGACAATAAATTGAATCCAATCCAATCCAATATATTCAATATTTCGCTAAAACATTCAACATCGAATGCTTAAAATGCAACACGCTTATCAGACTGGTGAAGAAGTTCTGGTTATTCTTTCCTTAGAAAGCAAAACAAACAAAAGCGAGTCAGAATTGCACATGATAAAATGTACACCTTTGTATAGTCACCGTGGATAAAAGTGGAAGTCAAGTGAATGAATGCAAGACTGGCTCTTAAGTACTGGTGTTTCCCTTTAGCAAATTATATACGTCTAAAACAACAAGATCAATCTTTGGCATAAAGTAGTAAGCGGTGGGATTTTAGCAATACAACAATAGGCAGCCTTTGCTGTTTTGTTTCCAACCAAGTTTTCACATGGAAATGTTTAGGGCTAATGAGCCATAATTGCTTTGAGAGCAAACACAGGACACTTATTCCCCAAGATCGGCAACAAGAGCTAATGTTTATTCCATTAGTCAAGTCATTCTTCTCAGTGGAAGCCATTAGCTTTGGCTGAAGCCCAATAACAAAGATACGTTTTTTAGCCTTTTTCAAAAGATATAATTGTGGGTTAAATGCAACTTTAACTCTATGGACTGTATCTTTGGGATGTGGGTGAATAGAAACTGATGTCTAGAAAATAATGTTTCCTCGGTTTGTAAAAAAATAACCGAAACACAGCAACGCACTTACAATAAATAACCAATAAAAAATATTGACCAACCCTGTCCTTGAAAAGTAATATTAAATCTTTCAGCTCACGTTATAACCCTGCACACCTGTGGTTTTTAAATGTCAACCCTCTTACAAATTTATCTATTGTAATTGAAAGATGTTGATAGAACGTAAAATCGAAATAATCCAAAGTATTTACAGGTTCACGCACAAATTTCTCAACAATAAGCTATAAACATCACAACAAAATAAGTAGGTATAAGGTCAGGCACGGATTAGGAGTAACAAAACAGAAGGAAACTATGATGTAAAGGCTGTTTGAGAGGTTAAACCATGTCTGCCAATGAAATTGTGAGACTTTGGCACGCAATGACGGTAAGCAAACTGGCAGCTGCTCTTAGACAAGATTTCAGTAGCATCAAATGATACGAATTAAGACACACAGACAGTATATTAAAAATGATACGCACAAAAGCTGCACATCGCATTTTAACTTTGCAAGGCGAGATTTCATCAACATCACACTCAAAGAAACTTGACTTTTGAAAGCCCAGAGGGAAGGACAAAAGTAAATCCAAAGACGTTTCTCAAGAGATGCCGAGAGTTTTTTCTGTGTTGTCAAAATTTCGATGAAAAGATTGTTTCTGTCTGCAGAAAAAAAAAAGGTTAAAGGAAAAAAAATTACAAAAATAAAGGCATGTCAACCTATTTTATTGACTACGCTTCGACCAAGAATGTGTCTGTGTCTGCCTGGTCTTTCACTTAAAGATATCCTAGCTCATCCCTCTATAAAACTTGCTATTTGTGATAGACCGATATGTCAAACGGGTCAATAAAACAAAAACTTTTTGCGTCTTCCAAAATGTTATTTTTAGGACAGTGCCGAGTCACGGAAACGCTTTGTAAGATAAAAACATGATAGCCGCACTATAAAGTAGTAACTGAGGAGACCTTTTCCTTTTTTTCCTGGGAATCGAAGGGAATTCAATTATTGTGAATTGAAAGGTCTGAAGCAGACAGGTCAGGAAATTATCTAGACTAAATTTGCTTTTGGGACAGCAAACGTTTATATCAAAACCGATCTATGCATAATACTGTGGGACTGATCAATTCCCTCAGCCATTTGTAACCTAAAGTAGCAAAAGACACTGTGGATCGGATATCATGATATTTCATCCAAATGTGTGATAATATTGTGATATTACAGTACACAACTTGTTGCTTTGATTTGATTGATCATTTATCCAACAAAATTAATCACAATGACGACACCGTAAAAATATTTGTGTCTGCTAAATGAAAAAAGATGCCCTACTAAAGTTATTATAGTTTCTCGTGACTAAATCATTAAATAGACATCGAATAGAAGTCACACTATTTCATATCATATCCTAATATTCTGAAATACATCCAGATGCTTCTAAACGCGTGTTTAATGTGTACAAATGTGTAATGTGGTTTTTCAAATAATGAATAGCCAAACTTATACCTAGTGAAGGATAAATAAAAGAGAAGAGACAGTGGACGGGAGGAAGTTCTCACCTCTAGCGGGGAAGACAGCGTGACTGTGGGGGAACTGAGGCTACGGGGTCTACGCACTTGTGGTTCACTTAAAAGGCCGCTAGAGGAGGAAGGGGCGGAGGCAGAGGGTGTGGATGTTGAAGGACCACCAGATGCTGCAGCTGACGTACTGGCTCCATCTTCTGTGTGCTGTCGAAGAGAGAGAGAGGGGGTTTAAAGGGGTCCTAAAAGGAAAGCAAAGTCTAAAATAGAGCATCAGGCAAATGCTAAGGAGCAGTAAAAAAAAATGGTGCAAAATGTTTAGGTTATTTTATAAGGAACAGCACAAAGGTATGGTTTAAAAGGTGAGAAAAACAATGTGTTGTAGATAAATAATACACAGTGTTTTTCACACTGTTCAAATACTGTAAAATCACGTTCCTTGCTTGCAAATACCAACTTTTTCAATTCAGCTGCAAGGTGTGTAAATATTGGTGTTCGAAATTGATAAAACAAATTAAAAGGATCAACAGCTTTATTCTATAAAGTCTTTTTAAATGTATGGAAATAAATCCTGAATGTTCGAAGAGGTTAAAGAGCTTTTTTTGCTGAGCTGAACTGGGGTTCCAACCGTTGTGCAATTACAAATGAACTAGAAAAACAAATGAAAAATGGTTTAACAAAGTACATGCAAGAGGAGGACGAGTAGACATCAAAAGGAACAACGTAGATAGTCATACATAGATACAAAGGAAACAGAATAAAGCTGGCAGAACAAATAACATTCAGAAATTACGATCAGATGAGGAAAAGAAAAGAAAGATGAGCTTGACAAAGTGAGGAAAAGCATAAGGCATAAAGAAAAAGACATAAAAGGAAAGCTGACGGGCACTGAGAATTCAGAAAGACACAAAACTGAATGTTTGAAAACTGCTCTTATAAATACACCAACTCCGGTTTACCTGCAGAATGGGCCGGGTCCACGTAGTACTGCGGTTGTTATGGTTGACGTAATATGAACGTCCCTTGCTGTCCTTGCGTTCTTCCCAGCCTGCCGGAAGGCCCGGCGTGGTTATGGCATAGTTGGCCGATGGAGACTGAACAAAGCCAAAATCAGAGATTAGCCTCTTTATTGGAAAGTCGATGGAGTTGCCAATTTTGAATACTGTAGATGCAAATACTGTATGCTGTAAATGACAGTGAGATTGGGGATATGTACTCTTTTGTAAAAACACACCCATTACAAATGCAGATGTACATGCACTTGCAGAAACACATTTGCAAACAACATAAATATTACACACAAAAACACAAATATATATTTTTTTGATATTTTTTTCAATCTGATATAAAGGTATATGACGGGGTGACTTTATTTAAGGATTGAATAAATCTAGCAATCTACACCTCTCTAGTTTAATCTTTCTAGACTAATGACTTGCATAGAGTTAAAAAAGTGTGTGCTAGCATTAAAGAGTGCTCCTAATAAAAAAGGTTATTTTTAATAATTTATTCAAATGAATTACTATTATAGTAACTAACAAAGTACGCAGCGTAACATTCATTAAATAATGAATCTAGTAATAAAATCAATTATCATAAAACATTGTATTTAAAATTGATTATTAGCTGTATAGCTAATAAAAATACTAAATATTATTAATAGAATACAATTATAGCCATAGCCAAAAAGGATAGCTAAACGAATTCACTTCAAACTTGTAAAAAGAGAATTAAAAACAAATAAGACCAAAAACACAAAAGAGCACAAATGTACAACATGTGGACATTACCATCGAGTCCTCAACGCCTGTGACCGTTTGTGCTCGTGTTCGTCGGGGCTGCGAGTTCTGCTGGACAATAACAGCTGTTTTTAGATGGGCCAGTGGGAGAGGGTAATATGAGGGCAAATGGAAGGACAGGGTCAGCCAGAGAGTGTAACAGCAGGTGGGTGGGGAGGTAAGTGATTTTAGTTATTCAAGTTGATTTTGACAACCGAAAGGGGTGATTTTGTGACAGGTGCCCAAGTGAGAGTTTGTGGTGTGAGACAAAATCATTAAAAAAAATCACTTTGGATAAACTCCAGGAAGAACTGATTTCAAGTGAACTCACTTATTGGTGATCAGATTTGAGAACACAATGAGAAGCCCAGGTGCTCCTAAATCATAATTTGAGCCTTAAATCATTACAAATTTGCATGTGAAGCATAAAGACAGCATCAAAAGTCTGTATGTGACATTTCGTTCGGGGTAATTCTGTTATTAACACAGTCGTGCGATTTCAACTGTTTGTATTTCCATGGAAGTAATCGAATTCTTGGAAATGGATGAGTGCTTCACAGTGCTAAAACGCAGTGAGAGATCCGTAACAGCTGAATCCCTTTCCTAGGATGATATTACAACCACAGTGACAAATGTATGAGGTTTTTAAGCGCAGTCTACAAAGTGGCTTCGTTCTGCACGGTGAAAACATTTTGTTGCTTGCAATTCAGAACGACGCCGACTGACTCATCCACTACAATAACACTGAGGAAATGACATCTGGTCGGGAACCTGACTGGAGTTTACATTTCGGATGCTGCAGAAGTCAATTCGCTGACTCTTTTATGCAGATGTAATGTAGGACATACCCTCATATCAAACACATTCATCACGTTAGCTATCCACTCAATATCTGTACACTCATGTGAAATGTCAGCGTGGGGGAAATGGCACCTCCCACCTACGCTAATAGCCGACAGATTTGCTTTGCTGTGACTAGAGCGAAATCCCAGAATGCAAGTGTCCACACCATCTGAGTCTGGCTATGAGTCGGTTATGAGACGTTTGTGCCAATTGCAAAGTCAATGACATCATATATGACATCATATCTCACACAACACGTTTAGACTTGAATAAGTCCAAAACAAAGATATGACATGTACATTGTAATAACCTAAACGCTTTTGTTACTGACACAAAGCTATTGCATGGCTTGAAATACAGCGCACAAGTCAAAACTACTTATTTATGATGGCGGGTGACCAGAAAGGAGCTTTTCATTGCGTGGAAAAATATCCATATACTAATATACAAAAACAGCTGCGGAAAAAGAGAAAGAGACCATTCCAAATATTCATTTAATCTGCATTTATAGATTTATTGTGGTCATTTCAGTCCAGTCTGTTGGAGTTTAAGATTAAACCTCAGGAGTGACAAAGTCAACCAACAGCACTGTGAAAGACTGACAGCATACAAGACACATGAAAACCGTGATAAACATCTGAGTTTTCACTTTTTTTTTAACGTTCCCTAAATACATGCAGGAATATTACTGTTGTACTGCTTAAAGCTAAATATGAACTTGTTTTTTCTTTGCAGTATTTGTGGTCTAAAAGAATCAAGCATCTTTTCTGTTATTTTGACCGGTTTCTCCAGTTTTCATTTTCTGCAAATTAGAAACAATATTTTTGTTGGACATTTGGGAGAAATATTGTCAGTAGTTCACAGAATAAACGAAAGACGATTACTTTACATAAACATACACCTATAAATAGTCATTTCAGAAAAACTGAAAAAAATTTAGAAATGGTCTCTTCAATTTTATCGCGGCAGTCATCATCACATCGACAAACAAGCCATCCTAAGCTTAGAAGCAAATCCACGTCTGCCTTGTATCAGATGTTGTTTATTTCCTTAAAATGGTCTGATAACCGATCTCCATCCACGGCACAAGGTTACTGGAGCTACCCTGTGCAAGCTGCCAGACCTTATCTTGGAAATTCCCAGCTTGCACTGGGAAGCACGCCATGACACAATAAGGAAATGGACACCAAAACAATGCGGCAGGGACTAAAGCGACCTCTAACCCTTCCACAAACATTACTCCAAAGAAGTCTTATCATGCAAAGTAGCAGATGGGGCATCAGGGTATTGCTGACTACTGGAAAATGAAATAAAATCGTCTCAAAGCATTTGAAGGTATCATGCCATTTAAGTAAAGCACGCAATGAAGCTGTTCCTGTGAAACATCCACTGACTGCCACAGTTTCTGTTTCTGCTCGCTCATGCAAACAGGAGCAGTTCACACAGTGACATCATCCACACGGGTAATTTATTTTTACCATGCGTTTCGAATCATTTAAAGAGACGTTTTCTAACAACTCAATACTTGCAATGTAGTAAACAGTCTCTTAAAAAATTGCAACAATAAAACCTATTAGAAGTTAAATCTTTCGCAAAATGTGCCACTGTCAGATAATACATTAGCAGAATTGACAGCAAGACAATGACGTGGAAACATCATGGACCGGAACGAGTCAACATGCCCAATCTGATGATGACATCACAATCATCACAAGCTTCAATCAATGACAGCATCTTAATAATACCTCACAAGCACAATAATGCAACCCATAAATTTTACATTATCTTATCATACACCAACGAAAGTTAAACAATCACAGACAGCCGAATAAGCACTCAATAATCTGTCTCTTTATATACAAGAAATATGTGACCCTGGATCACAAAACCAGTCTTAAGTAGCACGGGAACATTTTTAGTAAAAGCCAAAAATACATTGTGTGGGTCAAAATTATAGATTTTGTTTTTATGCCAAAAGTCATTAGTATATTAAGTAAAGATCATGTTCCATAAATATATTTTGTAAATTTTCAACCCAAAATATATAGAAATTTTATTTTTGTGAGTGGATGGCCTGCTACAGTGCCTCGGATTAACAACTTCAAAGGCGATTTTCTCAATATTTAGATTTTTTGCTCCCTTTACTTCCAGAGTTTTACACTCTTGTATCTCCACCAGATATTGTCCCATCTTAACAACCCATATATCACTATATTCACTATTCAGCTTTCAGTTGATGTAAAAATCTCAATGTCGGAAAATTTACCCATAAGGCTGGTTTTGTTGTCCAGGGTCACATATAGTAGAGCATAACGTCAATTTACATAACAGAATGGAGCCGGGTGGATGGGAGAGTTAGAAAATCCGGCGGCTTAATGTGATGCTGTTTCAGGGTATCAACATGTGGATAATAAATGACAAACCTTTATTTACAATAACATGCCTTAATAAATAGTTCACAAATTTCGTAATGTCTATTATTAAGGAAGTACACCGGGCCGATTTCACTTTCAAATTTATTTCATGAACAACAAAGTGATATTCCCAATACCACCTTCACCACGCTTTTAAAGGTAAAGCTCATTAGAGATGACAGGAACATTCTGAAACCTTCCAAATGTGTTAGAGACTTGATTTGACACTGCAGGAGTTAAAGACATACGGCACTGAGAGACGGAAAAAGAAATGAGCACATGCAGAGCGAAGGAAGTGTGAGGGAGAGAATGAGCACGAGTACCGTTGGTGTGGGAGGCTGAGCTGGATCGACGACTCCATCGGTCATGCTGGAGGAGCGGAGACGTGAGGAGAGAGGACCCTGCTGAGACGTAAAGACCTCAGATGTTGTTATAAATTAATAAAGACAAACATCTTATATCTTTGTGGCTATTTAAAAAATGCTGTTCAAGAAAATAACAGGCCTTGTTCCGACAAGCGGCAAAAATCGATTTTATCCGTATCAAATCAATTTTGTTGTTTGCAGTCTGAACGGCAAAAAAATATAATAAAAATTTCAGTAACCTGTTTCAAACCACGAGCTTTGATACTTTAAAATGAGATTAAAGTGACATTGCAAATCACCAGATTTAGTTTTGGTCGTTATTGAAGGTAGTTTTATGTTTTATGAAAGTGTCTGTAACATTAAACACTGTATATTTAATAATGAACAAGCAGTTTTAAAAGAAGCATATGCAACTACTAAATCTTCTGACACGTTTTGTCTGTTAAAGGCAAAAGTTTCCATTTTTCATCCCCGTTTCTAAAATGTCAGCTTCTCATTTTCCAGTGTCAAAAGACAAACATATTGTGGCAAAACACCAGCAAATAAACAGCAAACACAAAAAACACTTTTGTGGTTGTGTGAAATGCTTATTATATAACTAATTTTCAACATTTTACATCAAAGAATAAAAATGTTTTTAAAACACATCTCATCTCAGAAACTATGGTGACATGAAGGATTCTAGTTAGTGAACATTTTAGGTCGATAAGTGTACTTTTTATGAAGTAAAGGCAACTGGCTTATATCATGTTCATTTATGCATTAACATTCATATATTTAACTGCAGCTGAAGTGTGTGATAATGATAAGTCCATGTCCGTAGATCCGTTTAATATTATAATTGATCTATTTTCTGTCTTTCTTACCACCTCGGAGCTGGGTCCTGGGATCTCTCCGTTCATGTCTGGAGCGAGAGATAATCTAAGGCTGATCTCATCTGAGAACTCTGGAGTGCTGGAGAGGGGCACTGCCAGCGAAGAGGGACCGGACTGAGAGTGATTCAGACCCTCGCTCAGTAAAGCAGGATCTTCCTCTGATATCGGTTCCCATGACTGAAAGAATAATTGCAGTAGTGCTTTAAAATGCCATTAAAAGTAATATACATGTTACGCATTCTGAAAGATGAGTGTAAACGTATGAGCACTGAACAAACTCTCAAATGAGAACTGAATATAAAATGTTAAAAAGCATCTATTTAAAGGATTTAATTAAGAACTAAAAGCTTTATGGAAATTGCTTCACGAAGCTATTTCCATGCGGCCTACGTCAGGGGTTCGAATACTAACATCATCAATGTCTCGGATGTCAAGCTGCTCATTTTCCAGGTCTTCGCTGATGTGCCGTCGAGAGCGGAAAACTCTATGGGCTTCCTGGTTGATCTGGCGCAAGTGATTATCATTTTCCGTTTCTGAGACCACATCCCTAAAGCACAGACGGGGAGAAAGAATTTGTTCCGCACTGCGATCACGATAAATTCAATACAGCAACTATTCACTAGCTCTCAAAAAAATCAATTGTGACAAGTTGCTCTTTAGTACTTAATATAATAGATCACATACACACTACTGGGCCTCTTCCATTGCGTGGAGCGGTTGTTGTGGTTCACGTAGTAGGTGCGACCCAAGTTGTCCACCTTCTCTTCCCAGCCGGGGGGCATAGGAGGCAGGAGCTGCTGGGGTCTCTGTGACCCTGGATCTGTGGAGTCATTCACCTCCCAGCCCTGAGAAAAACACAGATTTAATAGAGAATATTCAGAAGAAATGGTAAGAAAAAGACATTCATCATTATCTCCATTTACAATATAATAAACTAAATGTAATACCATATCATCGGACAGGTTTAGGACTATCAATAACAATTTATTTTTGTGATTATTGATTCAAATTCTGGTTCTCTCAAATAATCGGGATGTGACCACATCAAAACTCTTTGAAAATACAGTTGTGTGGCATATTTGTACGAAATCCTTTTATTTGAAATGGTATTACCCAAACAGAGGGAAACAAGTATTCACTATTTAATCTCACTTTCCACAAGCACAGAGAGAAAAAATTATGATCATACTGAATTTTAAACTGAACCAAGGGAACAAAGGACAGGAAGCTAGAAAGTCAAAGACGGAAATGCCAGACGGTCATCTTTTCAAAGCAAATGGCATCTCCTTCAAAACGAAAAATGTTAAGCAGTCTGTGGGGATCAGAGAATGAAACAGCCATTTCAGAATGACAAGACCATCTCTATTCACTGAAGTGTAAGAGCGGACAGCAAAAACACAGAGACATTTAAACTTCACATACGAAACATTTGATTTCAATCTGTCTGTCATGATCTATAAGGTCAGATAGAAAGGCCAACATCCCCACAAAGGGATACACAAGATCCAAATTTAAGTTCATACATGTGATGTCTGGGAATAAAGAGGGATTTTGATGTCTTGAGAAGTGTATGAGAGAGATAGAGAGAGAGAGAGTGAGAGAGAGAGAGAGAACTGAATGTACCTCGGCCTCTTCCCTCATCTCACTGGTCTCTTCCTCGTGACCGCCGTTTTTTGGCAGGTAAGCCATCTTCAGCCTCAGGTATCCTTTCACACGAGACTTATGACTGCAAGAGACGTCAAAAGCATGTCATAACTGAATATAAAATACAATTACATTTTAGTTTAATTATTAACGCAGCAGTTTAATAAATATGCAATAATTGCGTATGTACAAAGGTATTTCATTGGCCAATGTGGTAACTGTACATTTTGTTCTAAAACTAAACAACCTCCTGGAGCACATTCAAGCTGTATCACATTGAACGCCCGGTCCTGTGAACAGGGTCACAGCGCACAGCCAACACATCACACTATTTGTGACTTCAAATATAACAGCTAGTGTTTATAGGTGAGATATGTACTGACCTTCTCGGACGGAGCAGAAAGTCCTTAAACGTGTACGGCCTCTCCATTGCAGGGTCCTCCGTCTACCAACAGACAAAACAGAGACAATAAACAAATGTGTCAAATCTATGGTAAACTCATAAAGCACCTATACTCTATCTATATAACAGTCCCGATTTGGGTAGGGGGCATACAGACCCATGGAAAACGTCCAAATTTTACATAACGCTGTTCTAGTGTTACGTTTCAATTGGCCAGGTTGAATATTCATGACAGAGAAATGAAAATTGATGGAATTGGCACCTCTGATGGAGCCCAAAACCAAAACTATGTGAGGAAAGACTGGAGGCCCTGAAGGAAAAAGGGAGAGCTTTCCTGTTTGGCAAGTCTGGATTAAACCAGAGGCAATAAACATTGAAAGAGGACTCTTTAAGAACTCTTAAAAGGTAGCTTAGTCAATAAACAAACTGCAAGTAAATGTCTGATCCAAACATATAAAAGCACTTTTAAATACAGTTAAAGCAGGCTGAGAAAAAATGCGTGGACTGGACTTCAACCACGCAAGACTGAACAGTGGATATGTAGGCGGCCGCAAGAAAAACAGAGCAGAGTCTGTGTTCGTGTCTTTAATGTGCAATCCAGCAAAGAGCTTTCGCATAGCCACTGGAAACAGTTTAGACAAACATAAGACTTCTTCCATTCCAAATAATTTCCTATGAAAGTCCACGGTGGGAAAACTCTGTCTTCGGTAACTGGAATAAAATACCATATTGAAAACCAATGATTTTAAAGTTTGCCGTGAATGCATTCACAATGCTGCATGGCCTCAAGTGCCTTAAAGTTATGGTTCACCTTTAAAATAAAAATTCTGTCATTACTCACATTGATGTCATTTTAAACCTGTGTGATAATCTTTCTTCTGCAATACACAAAAGAAGATATTTTGAAAAATGTTGCTAACCAAAAACCATTTTCTAGTAACCGAGCGAAATATCTTCTTTTTGTGTTCTTCAGAAGAAAGAAAGTCATACGTACTCGAGGGCATGTTTATAATGAAATACATTTTCATTTTGAAGGTGAAATATTAAAAAAAGATACTATATATGGTAAATAATATTTGAAAGGCACAGTAATATTTTGTATTTATTAAATTATTTTACCTAACGTACTTCTCTACCGAGGTTAATAGTTTCGCTGATCAGTGATAAACAGTAAAGACATTTCTAAGTGATACCTGTCACCCTCTCATGATTCTTGGACTGAGAGAATCATATATTTTAACATGGCTTATATACTGGATTGATCAAACAGCATCCAGAATTTTTATAATAAACAATAGTAATTTATGTTGTGCCCCGGAAACAAGTAGTTTTTTTTTTAATGGCATAGACTCCTTCAAGGCAGCCTGTGTGTTTACATTCCAGCTGATTCCCTTTCCACTCCGTACAGGGACATGTGTTTCAATATTCACAGACATCATCATGTGTCGTTTATTCTTTCTCTCGCAATGTTTCTGTACAGCATTCTAAAATGGGAAATTTGGACAACCCCTGAAACAAAACTAGCATTCATAATCTTACCGGTAAATGAGTGAGAGGTACATCCACCTGCCCGAGGAAATCATCTCTGGTCTGAAAGACAAAAGAGAAAGAGAGTATTATAATAAGAGAGAGAATGGTATTATATTTTGGCAATGCTGACAGCAAGGAAAAAGGTCTGCATTATCAAAGAAATATTCAGAAAATTTGTTTTAGGTTTGATATAAAATAATGAAACTTTAGACAAATTTGCAAGGAAAATCACCAAAATGAGGACAAACATACACCTGCGTAACCCAAGAGGCATGAATGAATGTGTGCGATAGGGAAACAGAGAAATAAAGGTGACGTTATTTCCGAAAGGCATCCATTTAGAAGAGAAAAAACCCTGTGAAGAGCAGCAGATGAGCTATATGTGCAGTTCAAAGGTCAAAGTCAGGAGGAGTGAGTTAGTGCAAGAACCGCCAATCATAAATCTCCAGTTCTACTCAAAATCCACCCACCAAATCCCCCAGGCAAAACGGGTGAGATCGAGACTGTTTGGGTCACATCAGACCAGTAAATTACCTGGCCCAGGTTGAAAAGCCCATTCTTGGAACGATCATGACCAATGTGATCCTGTGTGTGGAATAAATGTATTAAAGACAACAACGTCCAGTACACAAACCCAGTCTGGGATACAGAATATTGGAGAAGGGCTATAGCAAAAATTCAATAAGTCATTTTATTGAAAGGACGGTTCACCAAAAAACGTATATTCTGTCATCATTTATTCACCCTCATGTCATTCAAACCTATATATGACTCTTTCTACTAAGGATAGATATTTTGAGAAATGTTTTGGTGGTTTCATACAATGAAGTCAATGGGGGCAAATGCTGTTTTGTGTCCTTCATAAGAAAGAAAGTCATACAGGTTATGTAAGACATAAGGGTGAGTAAATTATGAAAGAAGGCTTGTAACCACACAGTTCTTGGCCACCATTGAATAAAATGATGGTCAAAAGTGTCTTAAAATATATTTTATGTGTTCAACAGAACAAAGAATAAAACTTGAGGGCGAGTAATTTTCATTTTTGGGTGAACTGTTGCTTTAAGGCAATAAATCTACTGTATCTCAATAATTATCTTATTATTGTAATGCTTTACATACACACAGGCCTAACTAAAATTGACAACATTTTGAGAACATTGTGGGATAAAAAGAGCAATCAATTGCTGACAGATAAACAGCGGATTCAATCCAAGACCTTAAAACTGGTAAGACTACAGTATGCATTCAGAAACACTTAAAAAAAACCTACTGACCGTACGTACACGCAGAAAACTGCCGTCAGTTATTCAAGTCAACTAAACCAATGACAAACAGAAACTAGAAACCAATACGCCGACTCTCAATCTGGCAGTAAATTATTAGGGATCCTGACATTCTTTTCCGATCTTGGGTCTTCCGACACCCATTAAGTGACACCAGCAGATCACGCAAGCAAGCACAAGCTTTGGATAACAACACTCATTAATAACCTTAAGGTTAAGTGCCAGTCTCTGTTTGAGATGGTGAGTGCATGGCAGGGCCAGAGATGCATTCGAAAAATTCCACTCATCACAGAAACGCTTCTATGCTGGAGACAAATATGCCACAGGTCACTTGTTTCATTTAAATGTTTTCTCAGGGTCTGATCGATTATAAAAACAGTACATCATTTTGAAATCACATGAGCATTATTCATAGCAATTTTGCATTATCACAACTCCTACGATTTGAAGGAAATATCTAGAAAACCCAAGAAACTGATTGAATCGTAAAGCTCAAATTCTGTCTCGTCATAGATTCCCATCACCAGGGAAACTATTCTCCTGTCCTTTTGCAATTATTTATTTTATGTCTTTTAACTTCAAAAGGACTTTGAAGACCATCAAGATATTATGTTCTTTATGACCCTGAAAAGTCCAGTTCCCACAAAGTGCTCCGAGAGATAAAAATAAATATTTGCTTAGTCATCGTCCATTACAAAGCTGAGTTAGCACACGGCTCGCTTAAGAGGGTGGAAATTGCAGAAATAGGAAGAAACCGGTAGAAAACAAGATCACAGAAGTGAGAACCAAAGGCCATGTTTAAATGTAAACACAACGAGATAAATAAACCAAACAATAGAGAGACCAAGCTTATTTCTTCATTGGACTCTAGGTCACGTAGCTACTTTCAGCGACTGCAAGGTTACGGTTTGGGGTTACAACAACTGAAGCTCCAAAAAAATACTTCACTTCCGCAGAGATGCTAAATTAAGATGGGACCCCCCACAAATATAGCAACAGAGAGGTCCTGTCAAGAACTGCATCGCAAGATTAGTCAATGCTGGATAGAAGCTTTTCTCTTTAATTACATTTGGACTTGCCATTTTACTTTTTTACCTACGAGCATACAACCAGATAAAAAAGTTGGCGCAGCAGACTTAAGAGAGATTTCCCCCTACACAGCTCTCATCGCGCTGAAACCGAGACGGCGAACAGTCACATGAATTAACCTGAGAGCAATCTCAAGTCTAGGGAAATTTCCAAGCCGTGTGACAGATGTGACATCTAGTATATTGTATACACATTATACCTAGTATACACATTACGGGGGACAAATGCAGTAAATGAAAGTTAAAGTTCAATATACTTATTTTACTAAAGAACTTTTTTCTATCTACAGGCATTTTAAAGAGCAGTCACATGAGGGACATGCAAGAGGGACACTTCATTTGATGAAGTCAGCCTGCTGGGACACTGACTCATTTCCAGTAATGCCTTCAGATCAGGTATACTGGAAATACATATGCTTCCTTTAACAGACGTGGAAATTGGGGAAGGTATTTGCATGACAGTCCAGTTTACAGAATCAGAAGATTCTAGAATGCGAAAGCCTCAGAAATTCCACTGCTGCTGTTTGCAAATATGATGAAAGCTCAACCCCTCCAAGAAACAACTTCACAACTAAAAAACACTTTTTTTTAAAGGAGTCCAATTTGATGAATTACATTTGGCATAAATAAAAACATCCAGTCGAATGAGAACCTTTGGAAAAAAAAATCAACAACCGCTAAACCTAAAGCCTTGAGCTTAATCTAACTGTGAGGCCTGTAGAGTTCTTAAATTTTGAGGGGTACATAACCACAATCCCGTTGTTTTTAAAAGTGATTGATACTGAGTTTTTCTTTGAGCAGTATGGGTGTAACTATATATTAAACTTTAATCACCAGAGAACAGCTGCTGCAGCAACTACCCAGGCCAAAAGAGAATGGCCAATTTTAAGACCAACAACAACAAGTCTAAAGATAGAACAGGCTCCTCTTTAAGAGAGGAGGGGAAAAACAAGTAGTCTCTATAAATTCGTCATATCATATTAAGTGTGTATGCTTTTTATTAAGAAATCATGCACAGTGTGGTTAAGTCTCGTCCCTGACCCCTTTTTCTTGGAATTTCCACTTCCCAGAACGTGAATAAGTCATCCCTGAACCCACCTCCTCTTTCCTTCAAATCCCGCTACCTCTTCCTCATCTGTTTTTCCTATTCCCCAACCAACCACTCACAAACCAAACACATACGCTTTTTAAAGTCTACGCTAAACACAACAAATATGACAATTTGGGTTCAGTTACAGGAAAGAGCAGGTAACTTGAAATACATTTCAAATATCGTTGTAGGCCCAAAAAATAAATAGGTAAAAATGACTGATGGCTTCATATTAAAAAATGTCTCATTACTCTGATGTCATTACCTGTGGACCGGAGTAGGCAGGAACCTTTCCAAAGCTAATATCCCGTCTGGTAATGGTGCTGTGCTCACCTCCTTGGCTGAAATATATCTTAAACTTCGGCTGTCTGGAGTTTTGTTCTTGCCTAATCTTGAATGTGCAGCCTTGAGCTTTATTCTGACCGATCTCGCTCGCAGTTTCCATTTCTGAGATTGGTGCATGAAGGTCTGGCATGGAACCAATGCGTGCGGGAACTCCTCTGGGTTGTAACGGCTGCGATGTGCTCCTCTCCAGACGGACCCGAGGGTATCGTACCACACGGCAACCTTTGGAGCCCATGTAGCCCAAATCAGTCACTTCAGGGGGAGAATTTAGGTTTGTTTGATGTCCCTGGTTCTGTTGAAGTTGGAAAACAAGTCTCTGGGTGCCAGGACCGCTGTCTGTGCTCTGTTGGACAGACCAGCGGTGACACTGGCCATTCTGACCGTCCTCGTTGTATGGCATAATCCTGAACTGTCCGATGTCCGAGCCATCTATAGATCTTCTCTGGATACAGAAACCATTGATGGTAATCCCTTGGTGACTTCCGTTGGGTACACTCATTCTATCGTAACCGTTTTGTCCATCACACGGCGGGACGCAAAAGACTTGTCTCTTAGGTTGAATGCGATCGCTGTTTGGGTGAATTTGTTCAAGGATGGATTCGCTGCAGGATGGATTGTCTCCTCTGTGGTAGGCTGGAGGTGGAGGTAAGAGCCAACCGACTCCAGGTTCAGTGTATGCTGGAGCTGGGTCAAATGGGTACCCTGGAGGTGGATCAAGGGGGGCATCGTCTTGCGGTGCTGTTAAACGTTGAAGCGATATCTGCATAGAAGTGCTCCTAGTCGTCCGTGGTTCGGTTTGACCCTGGAGCTGTGGGATGAACATGGAAGAACTTTGTTTTAGAGAGGCGTCACCCGACTCTGAGTTCTCAGCATATCCTCCATTTCGTGACTGTGTTCGGACCATCACGGCTCCAGCACCGCCGTGGCTTCTCCAGTTACTTGTAGTATTCTCATCTCCGCCCTCGGCCATACTGTTCAGCTGCTCCAACTCGGGCGCTGTGTTGCTACGACCAGAGCCAAAATATAACCGCAACCGGTGAGACATTCTCCTGTCTGCCTTGAACTGTCTCTGTCCAGCTCCGGCAGGATTTGTCTTGCCCAATATTTTCTGCGCCTTATCCCTTTTGCTCTCCCTCTCTCTGTCTTGCTCATCCACTCTCTTTCCTTTCTCTCTTTCCCTTACTCACAGACAGAGGCTGTGTTTTGTTTCACAGCTACCAGTGAAGCGCTGCCAGGGAGCTTAAAAGTTCAACCCACAAACTTCAGAGAGAGAGAGAGAGATAGAGAGAGAGAGAGAGAGAGAGAGAGAGAGAAAAAGAAAGAGAGAGAGAGAGAGAGAGAGAGAGAGAGAGAGAGAGAGAGAGGTAAATGCTAGAAAGAGGAGTGAGATGTGGAAATAAAAAACTAGCCCATGTGTCAAACTGTTGAGCAGCAGCCTGATAGCGACAGAAAGCAGAAATAGCCCAAGTGGCAAGCCACATTCCAGGCGTGATTGGATAAGGACGCCTGGCGCTCTTTGCAAGCAAAGGTGAGGGAAGGGTGGCCACAGTCACGTGATCCAGATGGTGGCCACCCCACCTCCCGGCTAGCCCCCAAACTCTCTCAGCTGCTACTGATCTGTCAGATGGAACTAGACCGCCGGGGGTGGGATGAGAAAGAGACGGATCACAGCTGACTCAGGAAACACACACTTCATAAGCTCATAATTCTTTGGCTCATCCCACACAGCGTAGACACTGGGCCAAGTCAAGTTGGGACATGGTGTTACCCATGATACATTCTTTATCGCTAGGAAATTTGATTAACAGCATCTTAAAGGTAGTAGAGATGTGTTTGGCATGCACATATTAAACACCACAAAAACACGATATTACAACCCCATCGGCTTGCTATGCGTAATAATGTGATTATCACTGACATTATACTATTCCTACAAAACAATTCCACAATGTAGTAAAATACTATTACAGATGTAGAAGAACTGACACATTTGTTTGTTAAAATGTCTACATTGCCATCAAGCATCTCCTGGGCTGGCGTTGGTTAAAATGTTCCATCTGCATTCAAAGTGCTTATAGGCAGTTTTTAACCACAAGTCATTTACTTTCCTCCAACACTGCAACAATGACTCAGGATGAAGCCCAGGAGCCGTTTCATAAGAGCTGAATAAATAAATTTACCATCATGACCACTCCCGAAACAAAATAAAACCATTTAAGGCAATTTATCCAACTTCAAACTCTATTTAAACTGGAAAACGAAATAAAAAGTCATTGTATTCATAATAAAAGCCAATTTTCTTCGCCAAAAACATGCCATCGATTGGGGTCAATACCTCTAAAGCATAAAGTGATGGAATTTGCTTTTGCTCCTCGAACGCAATTCAGAAAACAGTCTTTAGATCAATAACCCCAAGCCTCTGCTGCTGACAGGCGTGCAAATGTCATAATCGATCTGATGGAAACCAACGACACGCTGAGCAAGTTGCTAAGGCCAAAGTGACAATCCAGCGGGAAGACACCACATTATCTGTATGCGGGCCTGGTGTGACATACAGAGCACACAGAGGGAACTTTGTCCAAGGAGAAATGGAGGACGACTCGCATGCCAGAAGTGAGAAAGACCGCATGGATGAACAATCATGAATGTGTCCTTTGTTTAAAACTCTGGTCAAATTAAGAGTACCAACAGCATCCAAGTATAGTGTAAAGTTAATATTAATACTGAATAATGAAATGAACAACAACATATAAAAACAACCATTAATGCTGCAAATACAAAAAGAACAGACCACAAACTTAAGCATCACTATTACACAAGAGAGACAATGTCTCTAAACAGGGTCTAAAAGGTCATTCTACAAATGTTTAAAGACACCCCATGTGGAAACACTAGCCAGCATCATCAGTGTAGTCAGTGGCATGAGTGAGCGAGACTGATTCACACTGAAAGAAAGGTCGGGATTGTGCTCTGTAAGGGGTATTGTTTTGGAGGAGGGCACCAATGCCCAACAGTTGGTGAGCTGCGCACAAGGAATGGAGACATCATGGCGTTATCATTGGTTTCAAAGTGCCAAGCATTCTGGGAATTAAGAGCATGTTTTGTTGAACCAAACAGGCGTGATACAGTTCAAATACAGTGAATTCCAAAATGTTCACTTGGCCAATAAATACGTCTTAAAGGGACAGTTCACAAAAAAGATCTCATAATGTATGCACGCTCATATCCTACAAAGGAAGATATTTTGAGAAACGAACTGTGGTTTGCTTACCAACATTCTTCAAAACAACTTATTTTGTGTTCTGCAGAAGAAAGTCATGAGTGTGAATTCCATAATAAATGAATGGTCATGACATTGCATATTAGACAAAACAAAATAAACATGCCGCTGAACAACGTTTACATTTTATAGGCCGTTTTCCTAAAGCACGTTTTCTCACATATAAGACTTAAAGATGATTTTGTGACAGCGGCTCGAGCAAGAAAATTGAATTAGCAAAAACTTCTATATATTGTTGTGCACCTTCCATCGATTTGCTATAAAAAGAAGCCGTTATCAATTTACAATGGACCTCAGTCAATGATGGATCGATTGCTGGGGGTAGACCAGGTGTTGTGTAACAGCAAATCAAATCACAAATTAGGCTTAAAATTACTTCTACAATCTTTTGAAGTAAGTCTCTTCCAATCCTGTTTATGGATATCCAATATCACAGATACAGCACTACTGTAGTATAATCAGTCTGTTCTTTTTTAATATGTAACAGACAACAAGCTTTTGACATACAACTTAAAAACAACACGACTAATCATACCGGGAAGATGTTAATGTATTTCTGAATGCATTACTACAGGAAAACAAAGAGAGTTTGAGAAAAAGGAATGAAAGGGGAAACAACCAAGACCGCTAAAGAGAAGACGGGAATAAAAATAGACAGAAAGTGCATGTCAGCGAGAGAGCGTGAAATGGATTAATTAAATCAGTGTCCAGTCAGAGGTACAATCCATGCTCTCGCTCAGTCATATAAGGAAGTCGCTCATGTTCTGTTGAGCTGTGCATTGAAACGTTGCCAAAATCCATAACACGGGAGAAGCAGCAAACCTATTCCCTACGGGAACTCATGCACAAATACACACACACACACACACACACTCACAGAACACATCCATCGCAGATTTATTTAAGTTACTGCATTTCTTGAGAACTGCAAACTGTGATCACCGATATCAACTGACAGCTGAGCTTCAAAACACACCTAAAGTCAACATAAAATGGCATTCAAGACATTCTGCTTCCAGAGTGAAACATGAAATTTAAATAAAAAATTAATATAACAGGACATGATTTTGACATTATACTATACAATATAGTTCATTTGATTATCAACAATTGACTAGGATCTTTAAAAGTGGGTCTTTTCTGCCAGAATAAAGATTTATTATGAAAACATTATCCAATAGGCTGCAGCATCACTGAATGAGCGAAGCTGTTTCAGTGAGTCATTACGTTTTGATTAAAAGACTATTTGTAAAAGAAATATAATGGACGATATAGTTAAGACAGTAAGAAATGCAAGACAGAGAGGTACTAGAAATGAGCTGATAAAGAAAAAGCCAAGAGAACCTTGTGCCTCACTATTGTCATGTCTATTTAAAACATACAATTTCAGGTTACTTCACGAGTCAAATGAGGTCAATCTGCCACTCGCAAAATCGTACCCGATTGCTTAAATAATACATTATTATTCATAAGCTTGTGAAATGGAGTAAAGTAAGGAGACAGATTTTTTATGCACTTGGTCGAATCACAACAACGGATTCTTTACCACTCACATTAGTTACATTACAGAAGAGCTTCTTTTATTACAATAAAAATATATCTTTCAAGATCGAACAATTCACTCTGAAATATATCTCAACGACAGTCTGGGCCGCAAAAACAAATAACAACAAAATAACTTTTCAGCAGTCAAATTTAAAGGAACATTGGTGTAAGGTGCAAGCTATTCTTGAATACGCCCGAATAAAAACTGGCGTTTCGGAGAAATCACTTTGTTCCAAAACCTAGTCAGCTGTCTAGGTAAAGAGCTTAAAGGAATCAGGCTATTTTCAGGTTTTCTATTCGGAAGAATTCAGCCCAATAGAAATTGGACCACCAGAAAGCACGCAAGATCTGTTCCATAATCTAATGAGCTGTCTACATAGACACGATCTTTTTAAGCGCACTCCCTACTCCTACATATGACAAAAAAAACACAGTGCATTCTGGGATATCATTTTTTGTGAACTAAATGTGACTAAAAAGCTTTCAAAAAATGTGCCCAAGATGGAAAACAAGTCAAGTTCATTTTGAGTATAAATGCACTTCCGTCACCTATTGGACTTTTATATATTTAATAGAACGCTAACATGGAATTTTATCATAATAAATTGTGAATTGAATCTTCTGTGCAAAAGGAATATCTGTGCTATACGCAAACACGTATGTAGAGACCGAACCATGAGTGAGGTTTTGTCTTGACGGGCAGCTGTACTTGTAAGCAACAGCCGGCTCAATAGACTTTAGACAGAGCTATCAGGCACAATATCATGCAGATCGAACTGCTTGCAAAATCTTTCCCAGTTCTTTTAAGAGAAATGAGACGGACGAGCTAGAATGCAGATTGACACGTGCTTCTGTTAGGTGGAAGGAGATTCTTACCAAGCGGTTTTCGTCAAACACCTCGAAAAGAAGCCTGTGGTTTTGCGGGCAGACCTGCAGACATGACAAAATAGAAAGTTACAATGCATATTGCTGCAGAAGTACCTTAAAAGGCCAATACAATTCGGTTAATTAACCAAAACTAGAAACGGCTGATAAACAAAAACATTAAAACTAATAAACAAGAATGCGCCCATTCACGGTCACACGCAAGCTACCAAGCGCTCGCAGCAGGCACTTGCCATTTGCAATATAAAACCATTTTACTGCAGGAGATGTTTCTGAGAATCGGGTGCCAAACTGGCTGTGGCTTGAGAGCGAGCGAATGCAGTGAAATTAACATGGGGTTCATTACCTGGGCTTAGAATAGCACAAATAAATCACATCCGTGTGAATAAAGTGGAGAACACACTTTATAACCGTTTTACGTTTGAGCAACAAAACAACCACTGCTGTCGTGCAACATTACATGCACCCATAACAGATTGCAGAGGTTATTAGAAGTGAAGACGGTGGGGATGTATGACGAAGCACTGTATGATAACAGATTTAAACGTTGTAATATTTTATAAAGTGCTGGCTTTCAAAAGGACTGGACGGAGTTACATATAAATAATATGTTGGGAAGAACCAAAGCAGAGACTTCCTGCATTTCCAGCATCCATATTCAGATGGCATTAAAAACCTTTTAGTTTTCACAGCGGGGGAATTTACGAATGATATGAGCCAGGTTTGGCTCGTGTCCATGAGAAAGGGAAAAATAAACTTACTCTGAAATAGAATTCCTCGTTCCATTTGGGATTGAGAGTCTGAAATGAAAGAAAACACATTTATGCGTTTCAAAATCCATCCCAGACACACAAAACATAGACACATTTGGAATGAGGACCTTTTATTAACCTCACACAAGTGAGTCCTGGAATCCGCTAACACTACAGAACCCTGATATTCTTTTTAGAAAACTGTTGATTTGTGCAAAACGTACAAAATGGAGAATGTGAATAAGAGCCGTTCATTCAAGTATTCCAACCACAAAAGAGACTAGTATGCTGTTCCCTCAATGAGATTTATAACAAAGAAAATATAGCACAGGATCTGCCGGGTATTATTAACTCTACTTGAATCGAACTTTATATGCTAACAGACACAGAAAGACAAATACAGGAGGCAGTGAAAGAAAAAGTCCGGACAGCGAGTGCAGTAGCCCTTGACTCTATTGATCCTGCTAAGTGATAGAAGAACTTAATCATTAAGTCAACATGACTGTTTGGCTGACAGTTTAATTTAAGTGTCCACAGAGTATAACCTTAATTGATTTAACTTGTGTGGCGAGCGGGGCGGGACGAGAGCCGTGAAGGAACGGCGCGAGCATCAGCTGCATGTGCACTGGTCTCGCATCTTTCAGCTCCGGAAGCATAAGAGAGGAGCGACAACAGGGAAGGGCGAGAGAGGACCAGGCCTGTATTGAGTTTGTGTGGCCGACAGTCGACCGTATGGGAGATGCCGGCATTTTACTTTTGTTTTGTTGTTAGTTTATTTTATTAAAAGTTGTTTTAGGTTCGCCGGTTCACGACTCCTTCCTTCCTTGTCTTGAACTTTGCTACACTTTATGTAGAAAATGTAGAAATATGCAGTGGGTCCAAAAGTCTTACACCGTGACTACACCGGATGCGACCGTCGCAACATGACAAAATACATTAGAGACGCATTGGTACGAACACTGGGGGAGTGTATCGAGCACAGATATACTACATCATACGTCCAACTCGTTTTTTGACTAGTTGACCATGAAAAGCATGAGAAGATAGCATGTTCAATATTGTAAAGAAGTCAGAATGCATGACACACCGTTGCATCACCACTTTAATAACAAGCAGGTTGACATTTCTGTCGCGTCAGGATTAGTCACGGTGTAAAACAGCTTGTGAAAATATCTCTACTTTCATTTTTCTATTGTGGGTGTTTGCAAAAGATTAAGATCAATTAAAAAAACATTTGGGACCCTTACGGACACTTGTGCAATTGCCGAAATGAAACTCATGCATGAAACCATAAGCATGATATAAACGTATGTTTAGTGCAATGATGTTCGCACACGCAGGCACATGGGATGCTGTAAATACTTCAGATTTATTAGTCTGTGAACCATGTGCCAAAACTTGTAAAAATACCTTAGTTATTGAAATCACACCCAGGTGTAAATGACATACACAGGAAGAACACAAAATAACAACTGATAGGGGCTGAGATGATCTCAAATGAGCCCAGCATAGATGGGAACTACTATAATCTTGTTTAAAGAAGCTGCCTTATAAAATGCCAATTCTGCTACTTTAAAGAAGCTTAAGCTTTTTTGTTTAATTTTCTTTATGTCGCATCAATTCTCATCGTCACATTATTGTTTTGATGGGTTTTGTATTATTCTACAATCAAATCAAATATTCATAATGATTTAAGTAGCGATCCTACGCCGTACATTTAACCGCACCAATCTCCATTAACATCCATAACAGCAACAGCCTCCATAACCTGAAAAAAGGCATTGCATCAAACCAAGTACATAGAACTGGACTATATATCAAAATATGCTAATATAAATGTCACAATGGGCCTACACTTAAGAAAACCTATGAAAACATCTGTCTCTTTGACGCTCTATATATTGTGATTTCTTGCAGGCTGTGGAGTCTTCAGAATGTTTTATATCAAAGCAGGACTTCTTAAGCATCCCTCAACACAGAGAACTGAGCAATGAGGCTTATGTTGCACACAGCAGTGCATTGTCAGCTTTTAATATCCTGAAGAGTCTGCTGTCACAGCACTGGAGGTTCAGAGCCTTTAAAGCTTTACCCATTACGCACTCAATGGATCTCAATGACTCAAAGGCTGACTGCCCTGGCATATATTATTTATTTTCTTTAGATCTTAGGGTAAAATATGACCCGGGCATGTTCTCTTGAGACCCACCCGTGGAACAGGTAGAATCCCTTTAAACGTGCCTCTCTGGTAAAGGAGATATATTTCGATACCTAGTTTGCTCATATTTAAACAGTCTTGGATTCATATGATTGACACAACTGTTTTATATTATTCAAGACCTAATATATCGCTTCAAAGCCCATGCAGTGCACCACAGATCTATGGAACAATGCCTCCTAGTGGCTTAAGAAACCTTAAGAATAACCATTTAAAGTGATAGTTCTGACAAAAGGGTGAGTAAATGATGACAGAATTTTCATTTTGGGTGACCTATCACTTTAGCCCAAACCTTAAAGGAATTGTTCACTTTCAACATACATTTTCATGATAATTTGCTCACCCCTGTTGTCATCAAAGATGTTTAAGTATTTTTTTCTTTAGTTGAAAAGAAATTAAGTTTTTGATGAAAACATTCCAGGATTATTCTCCATATAGTGGACTTCAATGGACTCCAAACGGTTGAAGGTCAAAATAACAGTTTCGATGCAGCTTCAAAGGGCTTTAAACGATACCAGACGATGAATAAGGGTCTTATCTAGCAAAATCCTTAATACCTTAAGTATTCAGACAATTTAAACCCTATCATTGCCCCAAAATAATACCTTAAGAGTGTTATAAACAAGCCTTTAAATAAGAATCAGTCTTACCTTTTTGATGGTTTTCGTCTGAACTAAGCCAAGCTCACGGTTCTCATCAGCAACATAAAGTGACAGCTTGACGTAAGGGTCACTAAAGAGAGACAAGGAGACAAATAATAAATCAATTCATCACCTATTTATCATTTTATTTTAACACTGACCTAATGGAATTTTTCCATGTTTCCATTTCATATAAGCATCATTCAGTATGTTTCTTTCATGGGAACCGGCTGTACATACCGCATGTGGAGCTCAGGTTTTGCTATCCTTGTTTGGTCCCCACAAGGGCAGACAAACAGGACCAATAACATAGAGATTTATCTAATTGGTTTAAATGACGTGAACTTGAAGTTGTAAAAACAGCCAGGAAATGAGGGGAAGACAAAGAAAGGAAGCCGTTAATGGTTTTAAAGAAATTTCACAGGCCAAGACACTTATCTTGACAATTTTGTGTTGCCTTGAACAGTTTATTTATAGTAGACACATTCTTATTTATAGATGGTTAGACGGTTTCATCGGCCGCACACACTAGGCCCGAAGTTTACTTCCGCTCTGCGCATGGTTATCGGTCTGGCTAGTAGCTAGTAAGTAATATAACAATTTATTTTATATTTGATGTATATGAAAAGTTAATTGTATATTAAATGTATTAAATTAAATGAAAACTACACAACAGTTATTGATTCCTTGCTGAGGTCTACCGGAGGTTAAGTTTGAGCCACATACATTAACATTTGTTTAAATTGATTCCAATAGATTAAACCTTTTTTTATGTATTTCTCACATAAAAACCACGCGATTGCATTCAGGTTACAGCATAAAGACACATGAGGATTGTCACGTGATACACTGTCACTCTTAATGGAATCTTGACTAAATTTACTCAAAACAAAAGCTCAAACGGAAAATCCTAAGTGTGTTTTCCAAAAATAGCATGTTTGGAAACTGCTGATTTGCCTGAATCAGCTTTACTCTCTCCGTAAGGGTCAAGTGATGTTTATGCTTGTTTACAATACTTACAGACACCCCCGTCCCACCTAAACAATTCTGAATGAGTTCAACATATTCTCACATTTACAGACAACAAAACTACCTGCTGGGCTAAAAATGCTAGACCTCCACATAACCTGTTTTTATGGTAAAAAACAATTTGCACACTATGCGAAGTCAGCATAACTGGGAATAATGTGTTCAATAGCATACAGTATTATTTGCTTTTTAAATATTCCAGTGATACTGAATTCTGCCACATAACTATAAATGTAATTTCACAAACAAATGTTTCACACTTCATATACAAGTACCATATTTGTAAAATATAAAAAGCATATTTGTGTGAACAGAAGTAAAGGGCCGGTTTCACATACAGGGCGGTTTCACTTAAATGTTAGAGAATGTTAAAATATATCAGTGTGATTGTTTCGTGTCAAGATGCACACCAGTTGGTTTTCGTAAAGTATGTTTTTAAAAACAACTTCAAAATCCTGATTTAACTAAGGTTTAGTCCTGGTTTAAGCCAATCCTTAGAATGTCCGGGAAACCGCACCTCAAGGTTTGAGCCATTGTTATGGCCCCCTGATGGGGCAAGAGTAACATGTACCTGCTGTGGTATCATTCTCCAGCATTGGAGAAACCCCAGACATAAATTCACAGAGCCATTATCACCGCCTAAAAGGCCACAGAGCCGCTCAGGTGTCACACGGCGATCACACAGAATGTGCTCTGTTGAAAACGCGAGGTTTAATATTGCTAGTTAACCACTGAAACAGCGGTCCTGTCAGTCAAATTCTGTCACCACGTCGCAAGGCCCGCCTCTCCTTTTATTTAAAACTAGCATGATGTTGAGTGCTTTTCTGCTCAGAGTTTAGTTTTTTTCACCAAAAACGTGAGACGCATCAGGCAGCAAGAACACGAGGTGCCAGGCGCAAAAAAGCAGCGCGCAAAATGCTACCTGCCAGGAAAACAATTCAAAAGAGGCTCGTCTTGCAGCAAAATACGTGTTCTGTCTGATCGGGCCCTAACACTGCACACCGTTACTATAGAGATGAGCGACTATGTCAGGGGGAGTTGGTTCAGTGCTCCATTGTGTGCAATGAGCAGACCCTACAGAGGAAAGAAAGGGAATTTCACAACAAAAGGGGATTTCTGAGATGGACCATACAATGATACAGCCTTCAGCTCAAAGCTGCAAAGTCAGGTAAACTATAGGTTATCAGGATTACAGACTTCACGGTCGATAAAGATGCAGTTTGTCTGCCATAAAGACATTTTCAAGGACTTTCAAAGCTGATAGAAATCTGCTGTCAAATGACAATACAGCTAGAGGTCCTAGTAAAATTGGCTCGCTTGCACTTTAAATTCTATGTAGTTAAAACAACAGATCACTAAAATGACCAGGGAATTGCTGAAACAGACATGGGACAAAATAAGCCTAAATAAAACTAGAAAGCCAAAACCAACTGAATGTTGTGGGTTTCACAACAACAACAAAAAGTTTAATGCAACACAAATAAATTAACTCAAACTTTATTTTATAAATAAAATAAAACGATAGCAAACAGTGCGAAAATCCTAGCTTAAGGATATGTTTTCATGTCAGTTTTCAACTTGTACCTTGCATAAATGGTTATTTCCAATGAATGATACAAAGTTTATATAAATATTGGTGTGTACGGGTATTGACTATAACTGTGATTATTAATAAATGTGATAATTTTGTGTTAATAATACGCACATTCATATATCATAAATAGCCCAGCATTGACACTTTAACAGAGTGATGGTCTTGCACCTGTTTAACATTTTGCCTTAAGAGACACATGGTTATAAAAAGTCTCTTTCTTTCTACACTTGTATTTTGAAAGAAAGAAAAACAAACACACAATTTAACAAATTAAACTTTTTTTGTTCATACTCATACTCTTTTCTGGCCTATTGCACATAAAACGCTCGCATTCTGACACTCTCGCATTCACACATCATCTCCAAATGAAAATACTTCACTTCCAGAACAGGAAATTCACACTTGTCTGTAGCACTCGCTGCCAAAATAACTTACAGAAACATGCTTTATATCAGGCTTAAATCGGCCAGAGGCAGGATGTCGTGTGCCTTCCCTTTTCGCTCTTTCTTTAAAAAAGCAGATTTTCCCATAATCTACAAGGGGGCTCACTAAAAACACTATGCTGCCTGTAGAGTTAAAGACTTCCAGAAATCAAGTCAATAAAGTCCAGTGCATTTAAAAGAAGTGTGTGAACATGCTATTGACCGACAACCATTTCTCTTTCACTAATTTATAAACCTGTCACAGTTCAAAACAACACAAAGAAGGGTCATCTCAGGCCAAAAATGTCAAATTAGGGAGATGAGATGTCGGGCGTATACATTGTGGGTGAGGTAGTGTCAAACTCTCTTTATTTTCTCTTTTCAGACTTCTGTGATGGTGCCACATGGCATTCTTTTGCACAGCTGTATTCCCTTTACAATTAGCAAATATGCCACATGTTCCTCATAAACCGAACATGCCAGATGCAAAGCAGACAGAGATAAAGTGGAAAAAAGTACTAAATTGCAAGACTTGTCTTTTACCATCCGTTGAAAACGACAAGCAAAACAATAGATTTGAGGCCGGTAAATGTGTGTCTACAGCCAGCAGGATGCTGTACTTACTGCCATGCATGGGATACCCACATTCATGCTGACAGGTGAGCACCTCACGCTCACGCACACACACAATGGGACACTGTGATCGGAGCAGACAAGCCTGATGGAGTCAGCACAGTTACAACAGAAGGAACAGTGACGTCTACGCCACAGGACAGACACAAAGACAGGCAGAGATGAAAGAGAGCTACTACACAAGCAGAAAGCATTTATTGGCTTCTAGTCTTCCTTAAAAGCTGCAACGTTGAGTAATACTGTAACCATGTATCATACTCTGGGTTGGGGATGTAAACAAACCCATAATACTAATCATTTATGATACAGGGAGAATGAGATGTCAAACAAGAGATGTCACGATATCAGGTTCTTTTTAACTTCGCGGTTATAGTGACCAAATGATGCTTCATGTTAAATATGTTTTCTCTTTTTTTGGGCCAACAAATTACAATTAAAATTCAAGTGTAAAGATTAGAGAGACAGTCTGTCATCATTACGGTTATTAGTGCAAAACTTGAAACGGTGTTGAATTATTTACACTATTATCAAGTGTACAATTAACACCGTATCTATAATCATTGCTTTTGATATCACTATTATTGCCATTACCGGTATATCGTGTCACCCCTACTTCAAACCAAGCATGCTTTTACTTTTCTGAGCAATTTTACCTAAAAACTATCGCTGATGGATGACTTGATAATCAGACTAAAATGAATCCCTCGCATCATAAGAGGGAAGCCGACTAGAGACAAGAATACAGAAGTAGGGCTTGTGTGATTTGGGCCAGCACCTCGTAGATTCCACCTACCCAGGCCCTAACAACCACTTACACAAAGCAATGGCCTGGCAGTCACCCAGAATAGCATTAAGTCTTGGCATTGAGTTTAGCTCAGTTTCATCCCTCACAGTTTCTTCGGAACAAGAACAAGAAATTTTGTATTTTTACTGACAGGGGTTAACCAATGCCAAGTTACAACAGTGTTACTGTCTTAACAATAACTGTAGCAACTAGGAATGCAGAATAATACTGAAGAATATTGCAATCACTTGCCTAAAATAATATACATGCAATACAATACTTCAAGTAAAGAAACATGAACTATACTTATACTATATTTATACCATGGATGCATCGATATGTAAATTTGTAAACTTAAACTTAATATTAATATAACATTTTCTGAGACTGAAACAAAAGGTGGACAACTGCTTTTATTTGAAAACATTAACCGCAGAAAACAAGGTAACCGTTGGTTGTCTTTCCCCCCTGAAAATCATGTACAAAGCCTACTTTATACTAGTTAAACATTCTTTAACTTTGAAACTTTTCTGATATGTTTATTTAAAAACAAATGATAGATTTTCTTCCAGAGCAACGAGACGAAGAGGTCCCAAAGCATTCAGACGGCAATTGGCTTTAAACAATATGCTTTTGTTCCTTTCATTACAATAATAGACATTGGCCAATATTGTATTATCGATCGATAACATTAAAATGACCATTTACCCGCCAATACCGATATGGCTGATAACTTATCGTGCATCCCTAATTTATACTGTATAACATAACTATTGCAGTATGCATATTGTGAGATATTGTGTAGCCCTAGTAGCAAATATAGCATGACGTTTTGACAAAATATAAACTTATTGCCTTGTTGTATTGTGGGTAAACTACAAAAAAATCAGTCAATCATTTTAAATATTACACAAAAAAAGGCAAATTAGTGAATATGCTATTCTGTCCGTAGCTCATTCAGGGGACTTGGGCGGTTAGTAGAAAGGCAGGAAACGTAATGCTCAGTTAAGCAGGGAAAACCAATACAGAGCCATTACAGAGAGTAACTGGCAACAGCTGATAAGGCCGTATTTATCTAAGATGGGTATAATCATTACACATTCCAAACAGCCAAACTCAAGACACCTCCACTTTGAAGTTGAAGTTCAATCTCTCAGGACTAGGTGTCAATAGTTAAGCTTTAAATGGTTTCGTATCAAAGGTTAATTTACCTGTCGGGAGCCCCTTACAAGATGCAGATGTGACTTAACACATTTACAAGCCCCCTCAGTCACAAGATTACTTATTCGTCTAAGTGATTTATTAAACTGTGCAGTATAGAGATTTACAATTATTCATTTGGCAGATGCCTTTATCAAAAGCGACTTATACAGAATAGTGGTCTATTAGTTTTGAAATGGCCGATATGGATAATAGGAAAGTAATGTGGCCATTTTTTAAGGAACAAAGTGCTTCTATGTTATATCAAATATCTTTTTAAATAAATCCGTCCTAATACAAAATGTCAGATTATGTGAAGTACTATAAAAGAGTCTGGCAGGCCAGTCTTTTTCTGCCTTTATGCACACACTGTTTATTAGCAACATGTAATTTAAAGAGTTTGATCAACGACATTACAGACAAAAGGCACTGTTAGTCTTTTCAAATAATATGTAAAACTTTAAAGAGCCTTAACTGCAAATGCATATTTATGCAAACATCTCTAAATCCCCTCTGGCGTCAACAGATTTAGTGCATGAAAGATTTGCATGACGGACATTTTTGCCACTTGGTGCCCTCACTGACCTTTGACTTTTAGACTTGAAAACGTCAAAGTTAAACAAATAAAACATGCAACATTGCACAAAAAAATACATCAGCAAAGAATTTGCCTTTGTTCCGCTTTCCTGTGGCAGACACATCATTTGTTTGGATAAGTCTATTGTCTAAATCGAGAATAAGTGCGGACCCCAGAGTTCAGCCTATAGTTAGCCCAGCATTCAACTAAAGAAAGAAACATACATGTAGACACATACAGTACATTAACTTATAAATGAAGATACCGATTGGACAGGTGCTGTACAGCACCATCTCTCTGGAAACCTCCTGTAGTTCTTCCTTACCTGGCACCGATGATGTCCTTCTTCGCCAGATCCATGCCAGCAATGACCTTGACACGAAGAACGCGAGATTCATTCTGCAAAACACAATACACACACAAACACACCATTATGAATAAATCCATGGAATAACCATCTCGTTGCCTAAATTTAAGATCCTGAGCATCCTGATTTTAACCTCACTTCACTTTATCCGTCCACAAGCAGAAAGCTTTTGTGTTCATTACTGGAACTCTTCCAATGTTATAGTAGCATCTAAGACAAAGTTGGGACTTCACCATAACCTTAAATCAATCCATTTTTTTATCTTGGGGTGAATAATGTGATTTAAATTAGATATCAGTTCCTAACTAGTGGGTTGTAATCCAAAAATGAATTGCAGGTTTGTTTTGATAAGGTCTCAGAAAGGAAGCGGAAAATAAAGAGCAAAACGCAAATAGTTAAATGCAAGCAACCATATAAATGTGCATAACAAAATAAACTTGCTCATCAACTTGTAAACTGGTTTGTAATCTTTTGTTGTTGATGCCAAAAAACATGTCAAATCTAATTATTATAACAACATATCATTCTATAGAAATTTGATGTCAATACAATCCAAACTACATTAATGCAATGAGAATATGGTTTGAACAATAAAGACTTTTGAAAGATAAACTACTCTTGTTCTATTGTATCCTTACTTCGTCTCCAATACAAACTCTGGCACCGAAAATTAAAGCCCTTGAGAAACACACATATTAAAGTTTTTGCACTCTTTGTTTGGCAACCCATAAATAAACTTTCCAGCAGATACGAACATTTCCCACTCCCACTCTGTACAAGCGCTTCACACCAACAAAATCACCAATTTCACACTCAAAAGTGATTCATTCCCTTCACTATTGCACAATGAACATATCATTCACCCTCTCTGCATTTACATGGAACTATTCCAGAAATGACCCACTGCTGAGGGCGTCAAGAGGGTGAGAAAGGCCCTCTTACACCACTTTTATCCACTTCTGCTTCCTGCGTGTCTGAAATTCCTCTTCTATATTTGTCTGCGATTCTGCATAACTGGCAGACGCAAGAAAACAGCAAACCCGTCTGAATTCATTCTGTTTCTGACCTGATTATTTCAGTACAACGTGAGCTCGGGTGAGGTGAGAATTAAGTAGAGTATCAGGTGGGCCTCGCCGATGGATGCTTTTTTAATAAGATATGCAAACAATAAGGAGATTCCGTGTGGAAAGCAACTATTCTGAATATAGGAAATTAAAATACACAACACGTCATGGTTAGACGAGTGTGTTAAGAAAAGCAATAAGTTGCATTTGAAGGCAAAACTCTGCCTTCGCCCCACAATCCTTCATCTCTGCCAAGAAGTTTATCTGTTCTCATCATAATCAAAACATGTTATGACACACCTTTAAAAAATACACCCAGTTAAAACTCAAAGAACAGCAGAAACTCCATTCACTCCTGTGAGAAATAATGTAACCGGTACAGTAACATCCCTTGTTCTCCCAACAACATCCACATTGATACTATGCGGAAACTTAGTTGTATAGGTGTACCACAGTTACATTCAGAACCAATGAAATCCGCTGAAATAATTGAAGGTCTGTTAACACCAGGGATTATAGGTATAAAGTTATAAAATGTGGATTTAAGAGAAAAGATGTGCCCACACCATGGCAATCCAGAGGGGCGATAATATTGGCCGATTTTATTTCAGTGGATGAACAATAAAACATAGACCGCAATAAAAATCCAAATTTGGAGGGCTTGTTCGTTTAATATGTGAAACGACAGCGAGGATGAGCTTATAAAAACTGCATCATCTTCCGTTGGTGTGGATCTTTGTGTGAATGTAAATCTTCCTATAGCCTTGCGCACTCCTGATCATTCTTCATGTATTTTCAATAAAAATCATAGAGTAATGTCGATTAACCGCATCCAAAATACATTTTTGTGTTTACATAATACATGTCTGTTTACTGAGCATAACAAATGCACATACATGCATACTGTATATATAAAATGTATGAACCATTTAGGGAAATATATATATAAAAAATATAAATATATCCTAAATATAGACTATAAACATGTTTGTGTATGTTTTAGTGTTTATAAGTACAAAATTCATATGCACAGTACACAGACATATATTTTGTACACAAACCTTCATTCTGGATGTGACAGCCCTAATAAAACAAAACAATACTAATTCAATCAAAACGAAACCTAACAGAGTCCACTAACAGAGATGATAATAATTCATCAGTAATGCTAATGGAGACCAGGGCCTGTGTTAAGGGTGCAGAAGAGGACTCGACTATTTGTAAAAGGACATGCATTGCTAACCTTTTAATGGCTGTATGACTGTTAATGTGTGCAATTAAAATCTCAATCAAAATGATCAGACAAAAAGCCAAAAAAAGATTAAAAAGATTTTAATGGAATGGTTATCTCATGCGATCCCAATTTCCAAATGTATGACTCATAGTATAGGGATCTTTTTTAGTCACAACGTAAAGTATATATCTAAATAATCCAAATGACATCAGTGGGTATATTATAATTTAGAAAAAAGGAAGAGATAAAACTGAGATGGCATGACGGTAAGTGATGAATTTTCATTTTTGGGTTACTTGGGTTACCACTAGGTTACAACGCTCCCAACAAACTGTTTACTGTAAACATCAGCAAAAGGACTCATCCAATCAAAATCACGTGTTTTGTGTACTATGTCAACAAAGGGGATACCAGCTGCGTTCATATACTCTATTTATAAACTCAAATGGCTTTTCTGCAACCCTATTAACATGCTTGACTGGTATAATATGAAGTCTCAGAGCAACAGGGCTTACACATAAAATGGAAGGAAAGTATTACTCAGGTTGTGGCCGTCAGGCTGGATAATTAGGATTAACATCGGCTCTGACCGGCTTCCTGCGAACGCCCAGCGATTAGTTCCGTGACAGGTTTGGTATTTCAAAGTCATACATCATCGTGTTAACTCTGAATTGTGAAACCATGCTTTGCCAGGGTCTCTGAAGTGGAGGTCAATTTCAATTTCCAGCAACAAGATATCCACTTTCATTTGATTTAAAGGTCCAGTATGAAATGTAGCAGCATCCAGCAGAGAGGTTTCGAATTCCAACCAACGGTTCACTCCACCCCTCCAGCCTCCCTTTCAAAACACTACGGTGGCTGAAACAGGACTAAGATGTCGTCACGTTTTCGCTTCTTTGCTGAAGGAGATAACATATAGGGATACCGTAAGAACAACATGGTGAACCATGCAAGGGGACCGACGGTGTATGTAGATAGAAATAGCTCATTCTAAGGTACCCCGCTTCCTTATGTAAGGTCTTTATATGCCTCTCAAGACATAGTTATGCATATTACATGGCATTTCTGTCAACAGATCCTCCAAAGAATTACACGTTGGACCTTTAAAATAACAGCGCAAAACAGTAACGCATCTCTGGATCAAAAATATATGGGCAGGTTCCATTTCAAAAAATTCATTAACTATTAATATTAAAATTTCATTTTACATTTACAATATAATAATTACAATAGGCGAAAGTGTTTGTGATTCGTTAAAATACCAATAAACGCGTTATTTTTACCCTCAAATTTAATATTTGCAAACATAGTAGCATAAACAACAACGGAACATGAGTCACACATCATGTGCGGCAAGCAAATAACCAAGACAAAATAGGTGTAATAAAATATAAAACAATAATATTATATAAAAATATGTAAGTAAATAAATAATTTAAATACATTTGATTATAATTAATCATTGCAACACCCATATAAAAAAAATGATTCCTCATTTGTACAAAGGTAGTATGACATAACATACGGTCAGATCCTCCAATGAATGTGATTCAAAAGTGCTCAAATCCAATTCGAAGCAGCAGCCTCTCGCTGCACGTCAATGCGCTGGGGTAATTTCCAATGCACATCTCACGTTACACGCTCATCGTTTTTAACCTGGCTAAACACAAAGCATTTGTATTGATTTATCCAAGCAACCGTTAGCAGTTACATCATTTGAATGCTAAACAAACTGCTTTTCATGAGCTCAGAGGATGCATTTCCATACCGGTTTCCTTTATGACATATGGCACCCGGTTTCAACAGAGCAACAGACTCCATTTAGTGCGTCTATGTCATCATGTTCACCTTGCACTGCAATATCTTTTAGTGTCCCTTAAGGAAAGTTAAATTACACTGCAACCAACAGGAAGTGAAACAGCACAAAGAGGCGACTGTGAAATGAACATTCTGCCCAGCAGGCCATTAACAATAGCGATCGCAACATCTGATCATCATTCAAGATGTTCAGCAATCATATCCAAGTACATTTAAATGAGTGCCGTTTGCAAAGTCAATAACACTATTACTGGGCCCAATTTTAACAATCTAAGTGCATGGTCTTAAGCACAGCGCAGGTAAACTCAGGGCGTGTCTGAATCCACTCTTGCTAGTTTAACAATGGGAAAACTGTCGGTCTAAACAGGCTGTCCCGATTCTGTTAATGAGTAAAGGGTGTTTTTTCGGGCGTAACTTGCAGCAAACCAATCAAAGTCTCTCATTCCCTTTAAGTGCCTTTCCAGAGAGGAAACGCATCTGCCCGTGCGTTAGGTTAAAGCATGCAAGCAAACCATCTACAGGAATTTTATCTTTATGTAAACAATAATAATCTTTTACATTGTAATCCATTTATTTTTTATATTAGGCATGTTTGTGTAAGCAAGTGAATGCATTTGCTATTTAAACAACACGTCACAGGAAAGGAAAACGAGAACTGCGTCAGGCTGAAACTAGCAAAAACACCTGCGCCTTGCGCCAGGTGTACGATAGGACCCTAAGTACCGGTTGCGCTACGGATGCTGGTCGTCGATAACTTAGTTGTTCAACTCTTTATCATGACTCCATTTCAAGGGAATGCAGACCCTAAATCAACCTCAAGTAACTGATCTTCTAACACAAGTTTCAAGTTCAATCTCAGGAATGAGTAAACCATTAGATTATCTCGAAGCACGGTGCCATTAAACAGCAAACTTCCTCCCAGGTTGATTCATAGAGGCCGTCCTTGTGTGCTGTAAAACAAGAAGCAAGAGTTGGGGGGCACGGGCAGCCCACATCGTGCACGTAGTGCAAATTCTGAATTTCCCTTTAACACCACTGTAGCGTCACAACCTGTGCCAAAGAGGTGCCACATTCCCAAAGATCACGAACAAAGCGTGTCTGTTTTGTGCATGGTTGAACAGATAAAAACAAACTGATACAATCTTAAATCAAAACGTGAACGTAAAATGCTACGCTGGCTAACGATGCTCAAGGCTCTAAAGAGGAATTCCAAAATTGGAGTACTAGCACACCACATGAGCAAGCAAATGCTTTCAACAACTTCATTCACTTCTGAGGGATTGTTCACCCAAAATTGACAATTCTTTCGTTATTTATTCACCCTCATATCGAGACAAAACTGTGTGACTCCAGAACACAAAAATATTTTGAAGAATGTTGGTAACCAAGCATCATTGACTTACATTGCACAAACACAGAAGACATTGTTTCACAGAAGAGTCATACACAGGTATTGATTATTGAATGACACTAGGGTGTAGACAGAAACTGTATTAACAAAAACAACAAGATATTACATATTATAGTAAAGCGATCCAGACACTGGACGAAAAGTATATAAAGGTGTGTGTGCTGAATTTCGCTTCAGGTATAAGTACAGTAATTAATCCTATCTATTGAAGAATGTATAGAGGTATGATTGAAACTGGCATTGCAGGTTAATGCGATTGTCTACACCCTGCTTATTAATGTTTGAAACTTTAAGAGAAAGTCTAAAAGCAAATACTGTTATATTTGTGATGGTACATTTTGCCTGAAATATTTTTTTTATATATAAAAATACAGTCGGTACCTCAACAAGGAATGTTAGCCTAATGGATGATTAGGCTGTAACTAAAGTTCATGTATTTTTATGAATATGAAGTTTATATTTAATGAAGACGCGACAGTGTGTGGCTGTATCACATTCCACACTCATGAGATTGGGTGTGAGCGCGTAATCGAGTAAGCATTTGCATGCCTTTTGCGTTCAAAAAACTGACCGATACAAATCTACCTAATGGCCAAATGAGAAAGAACTGAGAAAGAGATAAATTAACATTAATGCCAGGTATGCAGCGTCACAGTTATTGATATAGGACAACATTTTATGTTGTTGTGTTATGGCTGATGACTGAGTTGCAAACCTAAAGCGCTGAAAAAGCTTATGTGAATTGGAACAATACAAGGCAATAAACAAACATACCAACAAGTTAAAACGGACATTAATTTATTGTGTATCTAATCCTACAGTATATCTGTGATAACCGTATAGATGTAAACATAGAAAACTGAATTTCAAGGTCTAGTTTAAAGGTCCAATGTATGAAATTTAGCACCATCTAGTGGTGCAGTCGCAAATTTCAACCAACAGCTCACTCAACGAACCCTTTCGAAGCACTACGGTGACTGACACAGGACTAAGATGTCGTCACGTTTGCGCTTCTTCGCCGAATGAGATAACGTATTTATGAAACACGCTCTGTAGAAACAACATGGCTTATTACATGCAAAGGGACCCACGGCCTATGTAGACAGAAATAGCTCATTCTTAGGTAATAAACACATTTAATCTCTATAGATTTAATGGTTGTAATGGAAATTGTATTAGTTTTAATTGAAACTATAATTGTGTCTACTGGTATGTGTGATGGATTCTATTGCTGGAATGCTAAAAAATACCCCAGGTGGAATTTGAGCTCTATTTTCATTTGACGGTTTTTAGTTGAAAGGTATTGCAATATATTGCATTGCATTATTCATCGTTTTGAAAAATATTTAATATATTTAATTGTAACTTATCTATCATGATGTTTTTCAAGACATAGACGGTTATTGGTTAGTAATAGACTGTTGTTAAGGGAGATATTGTCAGTCCTGGTACCGACAGTGACATGGGAACCGAGGACTACAATGGTGCAAAAACATCCTCAGGAAAGAAATAGAGAACCAAGTGATGGGGTCCCAAAAGACTTAAGAAAATGTTGTGTGGTACACAGGGCCGCTGACAGCGCTGGCTCCCGGCCAACTTGATAGATGCTCAAAGAATACTAATGAATTGAGCTATTTAAAAGCGATGTGTGCCGTCTGTGTCTGGTGTGTATGGGTTCTGTGTCTTGGGACAGGGTGACAATACGACATTGGAATTTTGGAGGGAAATTAAATGTGAAAAACAACATTCAAATAAAAATGTCTTACCTTGAAAAGACTATTAGTCTAATCTGTATAGTTGTACATTTTGGTGCCACCACTTTTGATAATCTACCAAGGGTGCACAGCTATGGGATTAAGACAAATGTCAGCCTATTAATAACTAGAACATGATATGATGAATATTCTTTTGAAGTATAAACTTCTGGGCAGATTGTCATAAGCTTTCCTCAAGGAAAATGTCCTAAAGTTAATCTTGGAATGTCAAGTACTTTTCTTGACGTATAACATTGACACGCACGTTAAACATATCAAGACGCTTTTCAAAAACACAAATGATTAATTATCTGTTGTTCATACATTTCGTTTAAGTGCTTCAGTGCCTTTCACGTAAGAGCTTGAAAAGCATTGCATGCCAAGCCACATCCCACTACAGTTGAAACTGCTATTAAGCCAGTTGATTCGGCCGCCATAAATACGTCCAAAATATTGCCAACTTGTACTTTGAACATGACTCAGGTCTCTCCTTTGGATCACGGCCACTAAAATACACTTACGCCGTTGACATTATTTTCCTTCAACATCATCACCAACAGCATTAAAGAATCGAAATACGGAGGAGGTAAAACACATAGGACCAAAAGGTATTATTATAGCTCTAGCTGAACCTGGGTCAAGCACCTGTTTTCAAAGGTGGTTCCCGTGATCTCATGGCAGTTGATGTGAATTTGCTGTGAATACACAAGGGTCCTGTTATGATAAACAACATGGTGTTGTGGTTGCTAAACGATCCGTTAAACGGTTCTGTAACATATCTAAACGTCCTTATTATAACCAAGCACTTGAATGATCTTCCCCTTATGTTGGATTTATCCCACGTGTCTGGTAAAGACAAAATCTGAAAAACGATTGCTTTGTTGTCACTAAATAAAGTTCAGTTTCTATTATAGTATGCAGTAGTTATATATATATAAGTTATTATATATAATAGAGACACGAATGAATCAGTCAATTCTAGTGCCAATAGCATCTCACTTGTGAGTGCAGAATGGGACACCCAACATGTTCCAGGTGACCTGTCAATCATAAATCAGCAGATATAGACTAACATCACTTGCATCTTAACTCTTATCTGACAGTAATAGACAGACAGTAAACCTGTAGTTGTGGCACCTTTACACCCCCTAAAACTGCCAATCCAACACCGTTATAAGACAATGCGGGATGCCAGGACGAGTATTTAAAACCCACAGATCTACTAAGGTCTGCTTATCATAATGTAGGCTACTCAATACACAATGGCAACCTCACAAAAATAAAACCATGTTATTAAATATGATAAACATACAATCTGCTGGGAGGCATGCATGGTTCCTAATCTAAACACAGCATGTACCGAAAAAAAAAGACACTTACTTCATCTTCTGAGAGTCCATAAATCGGTTCGTAATTCGTAGCCATAAAGCCAAATGGCAATTTAACACACACATACGCAAAACGCACACACACACTCGTGTAAAAGCTGGAACAATAGCAAAGTGTGTCGTCTCCCAGCCTCCTGCGAGTACAAGTTGATCCTGTTCACCGAAGTATGTGGCCAAAAAATGATTATCCTTTTAGACCATATCGCGAGAGGATGAACAAGAGATGTGCGTCCTCCCGTTTAATCTCATTTAACGGCTCAAAGTCGTTGAATACGCGCGTAATATCCCCAACAATATGATTCCCGTCAAGAGCAACGCGAATCATTCACTTCCTCTCAGGATCCGAAACACTCCCCGCGGAAATGAGTGACAGCTCGTTTGTCCAATCAGAGAGCAGTCTGGCACTCCCGGAATGTCAAAACACCCAATCTGTGCGGTTTAAAGACCGGGAGAAGCTATTGCACCTTTTGGAGTAATCAGGGATGGGTGGTTTCCTGGATCCAAATCTATGCAACATTAGGAGCTTGACATCTTTTTATGTTTGCACATCTCTGTATGTTTAAACGTAATGTGATACGTTGATAATGTAGGTTAAGAATCGATCTTAATTCCTGTAAAACGCTATTTGAGTCTTGAACTTGATAACGGGACCCCTGAAGCGGTACTGCAGCACCCCCTACTGCTTTCGATCGGTGCTGTTTTAAAAGTCTGTTAGTCGTTTTGTTCTGTTCTTGGCTTTTCAGAGGAAACACTTGTTTGCCGATTGGTGGTCAACAGACTGATTTGAATGTATATTTAGTTAGAAATAGTTGTGTAAAGAGACCGCAAACCCCCCTTGCTGAATGAACGACAAAAATACAAGCCAAACCAATCCCATAATGCACCCCAATAGTTTTAAACCGCGATTCCGGTTTAGCAAATTTACTAAACTTCGGATGTTTTTCTTGCTTACAGAAAATTGAAAAGAGTTATTGAATCATAGATCCTGGAAGTCAACCACTGCGTGGTAGGACAAGTGCCCTTGTCAAACACGTCAAAACACGCCTCTTGGCAATTGGCATGCAGGTTGCATCGTTTTAAGTGAATAACCTTTATGTTACAGTTCAATATACTTTCCACTAAATAAACCATCAATAATATATTAAACATAGATTTGGAAATAAATAGAGTAGTATGTTAGTTAAAATAATACACATAAAGAATGTACACTTTTCAAATATTAAGATGCACTTGACATGAATGTATGATGTAATATATTTTCGTTTTCATAACGGATATGTTCATTTGTATGCAAATAATGACTCTTTAACTACTATAGCACAAAATGCTAGATACAAGACATACAAAACACACCAGACTGATGTATTTACCTTAAAAATGTACATTTTTTGTCATGTATCAATCAGATAGTGTTTTCAAATGTAATTCTCACAATGATTGATGTTTTGAATACGCTTAAGATACATTCTCTATAATATTGCTTTAAGTGTATGCATTTGTACATACAGGACATGTTTCCGTGTGTTGTGCACACTGTGCCCCCTTAAAAGAGGTGTATGACGCCCTGAACTACAGTGATGAGGCATTGTAGCTCTGCTGGGTAAATTACTCCAAAAAAGTAATTCATTACTAGTTACTAATTACACATTAAATAGTTTAGTCCTAATAAGATTACTGTAAAAATTACTCTATGCAATTGAATTACTTTCTTTATCAACCTTCATTATTTAAGTGATTTAAAGATAGACATTAAAGAGCTATTTTAATTAATTCAAACAAGTAATTTGAAACTACATAAAGTATTTACATTAACCAACCGAAGTATTATAAACGTGAGGACACATCAAAGCATTTTAGAGTTAGACTTTGAATTTTAATGTCAATTCTGTATTTAGTTCACTTACATCAGAGGTCACTGTGTGTATATCACCGAAAAAATAAGAGTAATCCATTACTTTACTTTTTTAAGGGGAAAGTAATTTAATCACAGGTATGACTTTGTAACTGGTTACACCCAACACTGTGCATTACACATCATTTGCATCAACCTTCATGGCTTTAGTAAATAAAACCTGGTTTTAGAAATTAGTTTGTCATAGGCCTACTATAACAGTATTTATATTCGTTGTTATTGTGCTAATCGGCATACATTTTTATTCCAAATGAACGCCCTCTATAGATGGCTTGAATGGGTATCCAAAAACACATCTATCTTCTCTTTTAGTGTAGTCAAGTAGTGTTCAACCAATAGCAAAGAAACGTCACTAAAATAAACCGGAAGTCCAAGAATCCTAAAGTTACGAGCCACAAAATCATCATGATGAGGACCTGAGAAACCACACCAGGATGTAAGCAATGACTAAACCAGACTTAAACAACATCATTGTGATAGGGGAAGTTCATTTACTTCCAGCATATTTGTGTTCTTTCTTTATCTCACAGAGCAGAGAAATTAGTTGCTTAATAACAGGATTTGAAGTAACAGTGTGTGTAATTTCATATAATTGTGGCAAAACAAACAGTGAGTCACAATCTCCAACCACATTCAATTGTGTCAGGTTATTTAATGTGATGACATTCTGGGATTTTCCAGATTGGTTTTTTGTTATGTTAAGGTTTTATGGTTTGCCACAAGACAAAATGTTTTCAGTCTAAATTAATTTCGTCAATTCTGGCCACAGTTTTCTGCAGTGCAGTGCACCTTTTCATATTTTTTCTATAAAGTATTCCACATGTGTTAGCATTGCATAGGTCATGGATAAGGTACTGACACAAAATGTAGTAAAATGTGAATCCAGTTCCGTGAAGCATCCGCCAAATGCATAAATGTACATTAGTTAGGCTCGTTTTTAAGTGAATTTAGAAAAATAACTGTAATTTATGACCACTAAATCGCTCAATATAAAAATGTTATTTGTCAAAGTTTTACCAGCAGGTGTCCTCATGTTGCCACTAAAAACATCCCGTGACCCAGTTTAGTCTCATATTCATTAATGCTTTAACCAGGGCTTTACTTAGCTGTGGCTGAATGTCAGATCATACAGTAGATCAATTTTAATCTCATGTGATATCAATGAAATCATATATCTGCTTAATCTGCAGACACATTAAATAAATCACCCAAAATGTTCATTCTAAAATGTGTGATTTTTTTTCTATGGAACACAAAATGAGATGTTAAGCTTAGTATACATATGGCCGAATTGGGTGAACTAACCTATTAAGACGTAAGATTTTTCAATTTGGGTTTTTTAATGACTATACGTAGGCGTTTGAGAATGTTGTAACTATGTGACAGTTTAAACCGTAGTAACAGCCGTGCGTAATCTCTCGTCAACGTCAAGATACTGATTCCTCATAATGTAATGGATTATTTAGGCTTGTTGATTTAGGTGACCCTTTGACACCATGTCAATATTAGACCAAGCTGAAACGCCATTCTTTTCCTTAATAACAATTGTCATGTTTTTCAAAATCCTTAGTTCCAGATGGTGGAATTACATAATGCTAAAACACATCCAGCGAGTTGTAGGAGGGAGTACAAGATCGCCTCTGCATTTTCCCTCCCCACCCCTGTGGAAGTGCTGTTTACTGAAGGTTTTCAGGTCAGAAGTCTCACCAGGTGTACTGGGTTGGGAAGCTCCAGAGAGGCATGCATGTTGGGAGAGGAGCGCATTTCATATTTGTTTTATACACTCAGTTATGTTAAGCTCTTTGTCGCAGGCCCGCACAAACCAAAGCCTGACCCCTGTCATGAATAATCCAAAAGCATAAGGGTCAAGGTTCATTGCTAGGGTGATATGCTAATGGTTTGGATTTAATACTTTGGGTTTTCCCACAATGTAAAAAACTGAATTTTACTGTTTTGTTTTTACAGATTTGTTTACGTATAATGTAAAAAATGTGTTATATGTCCCACATCCCTAACTACGCCCCTAAAGCAATGCATACTAAAATGTACGAATGTTATCATACAAATTCATATGAATTAGTCAAAATTAGCCACTTCGTAAAATAGTTATATTTTTGCAGTGAGATTGTGTTTGTTATACTATGCAGGAGAAAATACTGTGTCATTTGCAGAACTAGAAAATCATATTATTGAAAATGCAGACATACCTGTAAATAGTTTTCAAAGGATATTCAAGCCAAACACGGCCAATTGAAATACAGTCTAACAAATGGTTTTGTTCTGGTACTGTAATGAAATGTCTTAGTGTTATTGAGTCAAAAAAGTGAACCTGAAACAACAGGAACATCAGCTTGTTTGAAGACAGAACAGTGGAGGGTTTTTATTATGATGGAAGACAACAGTGTCACACAGTAATGTTGCATTCGTTCAGTGTTGAACAGCTGGTGTGATCCTGATATGAAGTTAACCCTCTCTGGTCATAATGACAGCTCAATCTCAAAGATTAGTAGAGCAGATCTGAACAGAGACAGGGAGGGAATTGAGGCTGTGTAAAAGACACAAGAGTGTGCTTTAAGCATGCTTTAAGAATAAAAAACACACAAGCAGTCCTCTTTCTGTCGTCCATCATTCATCAGACTTTTTCTTATCTATATGTCTTGTCATACAGTACAAGCATGGGTAGCCTATATGTGCCTGTGCATGCATGCATATGTGTGTTTGTTAGTGCGTGTCTATTATAACATAGCACTAAAAACCTTAATCCTTTAGCAAATGGTTGTCTAAAAAAACAAATCTTCCTGTGAGTGTACATAGCATTCACTGGTCATGTGAAGAAACTTCTGACCTTTACACCAATAAAAATGCAGCTTCACTTTATGACTGTACTTTATGCCTTTATTTAATGGCTCATGAATATGTTTTCAGAGCTCCTTTCATCTACCCATGTACTGACCAATCTTTCAGCTGACCAAATAAATATTAATCGTCAGAGGTCATTCAGAGGGGTTTTTTGTACCTTTGTGAAGTGCATATCCTCCAAGGCGAATCACTGACCTTGTTTGATCTTTGATTTAAGACTTCCTTCTGGGCTAAATGTTTTGGCGCATGGGGCTGAATCATGCCACTTGACCATAGGCCATGGAAACTTTCATATGTTAGTTAAAGAGGTAAAGGGTAAAGAAATGTAGGTGCTTTGAGTCAGTGCTTTTGACTTAAATACAGTTGTCTTTCTTTCTCTAAGCGAGATGTCTCTCTGTTTATATTCTTTATTGAGAAAAGTCAATTTTTGACACGTTGTGCTTAATTTTTTTAGAAAATCAATACTATGAAATCATTCAATTGTATCATAAATCCACAGAATTCATGAAGGCTAGATATATTTGGAGTTCATATAATAGTCGATGTAATAATTCTAATGGCTTGCTTTTTACTGTTAATTTCACTGCTTCGCTTTACAATTTAAATTCAGCATGTTCTCTTATCCACTCGTACAGTACAATACGAATACTCTAAACCACAGAAATTGTACTATTATCTCAGCCTAATGGATGCAGTTTTGATTTACAAAGAATACAACTCTTTCAGATTACACTCTTTAGATTACATTCCTTTTGTGAAATGGAATTGCTCACGAATCACTGCGCTCTGCGAATATTTCTGTGCATGTCTAGCTTTACAGCTATTACTGTAGGTTAATAAATTAAATGTAAATATATTTGGACCTACTACAAAATTGGTATAACAACGATAAAGGTCGAATTGTAATGTGTGCAGAAAGCTGTGATTCATCCTGCAACTTGATGTTGCTTGAGCTTGATTTAATGTACATATTATTATTATCCATTTTTAAGCATTAGACTGGTTGTGCCTTTTTATCAGCTTGAAGCATTTTTTTCATCTTTTAAGTGCTTAGCATGTCTCTTCTTCCTATTCAATTAATGGCTGTACGACTGAATGTAGATTTTTTTCATGCAATTATAAGCTAT